>NW_024527266.1:2796851-2964804 GCF_017590135.1 Pyrgilauda ruficollis
ACCCACACCAAACCCACCCCAAAACAAACCCAAGTCCTCCCCCTCTAGTCTTCCCCCGCCCCTCCACAGTGTGATTTGGAAGAACAAGGCAGGGCTGCCTCCTGTGACGCTCACGCTCCCTTGATTTCTACTCCTTCTCTTCCTTCTTGCCTGGGTTCCCTCTGAGAAGCTTCAGAGCTTCGGATCAAACATGTCGAAAACAAAAATACAGAGAAGGAAAGAGCAAGTGTGCACGAGAGAGATCCATCTGTCACTGGAATCTGGAAAAGAAAACACAAAAGACACGAAGAGGCATCATTTGGAAGGGTCTTTGAAACAAGTGTATAGACAGCAATGTTTCATGAGAGGAGGGAGATGGGGAAGAGACACTTTAAGGGGGGTGCAAGCAAGAGAGGTGTGGTACTGCCTGCCGTGCTGATAAGTCTTTGAGGAGGGAACCCTCACGATGTAGAATGTCATATCAGGGATATGCAGAAGGGTATCTGGGCTCCCTTAAGTAGTGTGATCACAGCCAGGGACCTGAGGGAAGGCAGTGGTGTGGGAGTAGAAGAGGAAGGGAAAGGAGAGTGGGAAACATAAAGCTGTTATCGCGGGGGCTGAAAACCCCTAGTGTAAACAAAGGCAAGCCCCAAGCACAGCCAAAGCCATGAATTTTCAGCTGCCTGGAAGTGATGTACACAGAATGCATGAAGCAGGGAAAATGCAGACAAGCTTCTCCCCCCCACCCCCCCAAAAAAGCCAAACATTTTTTTCCTTTCCTTCCTTCCTTGATGCAAGAGGGATAAATAATTCAAACCACGTGTAACCACTTCTGCTCTAAAAATTGTTCCTGACTCTCGGTGCATGGACAAGGCTGTTGAGGTGAACCAGTCTGACTTGCACACAGCGAGGGGGTGGGGAGCAGGCAGTGTGTCAAATACCAGCCTCCAGTCTCTCACCCAACAATGCCAGAACTCCTCATCTGAAGCACAACACCCATCTACCCCCCACCAAAGAGTGGTGCACAGTTTACACCTTTGAGCTTTACTACCTCTCTTGGGGGCTATGAACACTGCCCCTTTGTACGAAAACACACCTTGCAGACAAAGCAACATTTGCCTGTTAAACCACAACAAATGTATTTCTGGGCTCTGGGCAAGCTCCTGGTTCTGACTGTGAAACACAGCCTGGAGCACCTTTCTCTCCAGCTACAGCTTCAACCCTTCTCCCACTGTGCTGAGACAGGAGCCTGGCAGGGGTGTCCTCAGGCAGCACAGGGGAAATAATTTCATACAGTAGATAAAACATGTGACCACTGTGCTATATATTTTTTTTTTTTTAAATTTTGAGGAGAAAGGAAACACTAAAAAAACACAGATAAAAGGATTATGGGTTAATGAAAAATAAAGATCCCCTCTTGCCCCTTTTATTTTGGGGGGAGGCTGCTCACTAAAGATATCGCTGAAGCTTTTGCTGCAAAAGCTGAACCAATTTCCAGCACAGAGACACAAAGGGCAGAAATAAAATGAAGGAAGATAAATGAAGGAGGAGTGAACCCTTGAGGAACAAGGCTTACGTCTGTGGAGAAATCTGAGCTGATTTGGGTCTGTGGAATTACCAGGCCAGCTGGATTAAGGGATCAGAGATAGTGTCACAGAGAAACACTTAAATATTCAATAATCCAAAAAGTAAAGCCAAGACAGAGAAGGGAAGGGGAAGAAGAGCTACACCAATGGAAAAGACAGAGAAAAAACCTCCATTCTCCACAGCTCATCAGCTGAGACCATCAAACTCATGTCACTTATGATTGTCATATGATGGCCTTCAGCTGCTGCCTCAGCTTTGCCTCAGCCAGCAATGAAGCAGAAGGCAGAGGTGTTTACAGTCTGTTGATTTGTTTCTCAGCCTTGTAATCCAATGAGAAATAATTTCCTGACACTGTTTCCCCTGATGCCTCAGCTAGGAGGCACATCTGGCTCTCCACAGGTTGGGACCCACAGGCCTCTGATATTCCTCAGCACCAGTCCCCTGCCTTGTTCCACCATTTCCAGAGTTGACTCCATGAAGAGACACAGCCAATTCCCCACACCATCTCTGTCCCTTCACCTTCCTCTCTAATGATCCTTCACTTTGCCTGATTTCTTCCACTGAACAAAGGAATGTCAGATACTATCGTGCTTTTTGCACTTTGGTGCCCAAAGTATGTCTACCCAGGCAGAGGCCAGGGGCACCCCCTGAGCAAGCAGTGGAAAGATTTAGAGATTAGAGATTTTAGCCACCATCCTTCTCTGAGCATTATGTTCTGGCCCGCCTGCCTCACCTCACCAATTAGTCTGCACAATATCCAGCTCCATACAGGAACATCCCAGCCCACTTGCTTTGACCCCTTCTGGTAGGGCAGACTGCTCCAAAAGGTGTGCTGAAGCCACCATTCCCTGCTGTAGCTTGTTCATGGTGCACACGCACAGAAAGAAACTCTTGCCCAGGACCATGTTCCTCTGCAGCAACCCCAGCAATCCCTGAGAGCCACCCCATCCCACTCAAGGAGCTGCACTCAGGCAGGACAAAGAGGGTTTGGAAGGGCAGATGTCCTAGCAGCCTGGAAAGAAAAGAGGTGGGTTAGGGATGGATGGAAATACAGGTGGTGTTTATCATTGCTATTTGTCAAAACCAAGAGGGAGGATGCAGAAATCCCTGCCTACCTCCCACCTGGGCTGTGTAGCTTTGCCTCAGTCACAGGCCACAGGAAGGATCAAGCCACCCCTCAAGCCAAACTCATTGGTCCCCTTGGGTCCCCAAGGTAACCATGTATGAGAAATACACAGACCTTGACATTCTTCCCCCAATGGCTCCTGTCTCCCCACCATCATGCTGGTTTTAAAGGCGCTGAATCCAGCCCAATCCATGGCCTACTGCACCCCTGCCCATGGCCCATAACCCCATTTCTGCTCAGCCCAACACCATCAGACCCTGCTAGAGCAATGCTGTAGGAGTGCTGGTCTCCAGCTCTACCACAGCCACGTCCTGCCCTCTAGGGAGCAGCTGGTCCCTCACCCTGGCAATCCATAGTCAAAGGGAGGCCAGGAATGAGGGGCAGCACTATGCCTTCCTTTAACTGTCTACAGCCAAAAGAACACAAATCACACAGCACTGGAGTCCAGCAGCACAAGGAAGCAACACTCTGTCCTTTTTGCTGGACTGAAAGGTGCTGACAATGGAGTTGGCTGTTTCCCTCTTGCTTCTCAGGCACCAGGGCAATAAGGCACAAGGCTGGAGTGTGGGCAGGGAAAGTAAGAATGAACAAGTCCAGCACAGCAGAGTGCCAAGGAAGGGGGATGCAAGAGTTGTGGAGAACTTATGGGCAAGAGAAAGAGTTAGGACATGGGTTATGTTTTACAGGGAAGGTACAAGATAACCACCTCCATGTGCTGGGCTTATTTAGTTCTAGGTTTCCAACACTCTCCAGTGTCACCCAAGATGTACAGCAAGCCCTTGGCTCCTGGCCATCCTCACGTACGCGTGAACATGAAGGAACAGTAGCGACATTGCACCCGTGAAAGCTGTGCTCTCCTTGGCAGGCACAAAGCCAGCCTAGCGGCTCCCAGGTGATTTCCCTCTCCTTTACTCTCTCTTAATGGATGTCCCAATGTTATTGGCATTATCTGCAGCATGTTGGAGAAGAACAGAAGGCCACAGGGATGGTCCCATTGCTCACAGGAAAGAAAAGAGAAGGGGAAGTGAAACAGAGGGTGGAGAGTCCCACATCAGGAGGTAGGCGTCAATGGCCACAAACATCCCTTTGACTTGGAGCTCAAGGTAGTACAGGGGATGACACAGGATTGAGGTCACTAATGAGATGGCAGCATAAAATACAGCCAGTGAAAGTATGGACAGGCAGGATAGGAGGTACAGAGGCAAACTGGGGCCTGAGGGGGCGGAAGGACCAAAACTGAGAGAGAATACAAGGCAACCAGAAAAGTCACACACAGCTGCAATTTCGGCCTAAAATTCTGACCTTGTCAGCCTTGTCCTCTTGGGGCCCCATGCACTGGAAAAATCACCTCTTAATTCTACCATTGCTTAAACGGTGCTAAGAGCCTCCCATTTGAAATGCATGCATTAAAAACTTGCCAAACACTCTTGACTCCTCTGGGGACACCCCGAAACCAGGCCAAAGCTCCTGCTGCTTTCTTAAGCTTCATGCTGCAGCTGAGCATCATCCCTCTTCCCAGCTCAGTGTGCTGCCTGCTCCTGGCAGGCCTCAGGGCACAAACACCATCTCCAAGGGACTCTCCTCCTCTTCTTGCCTTTAAGGTCCTTCCAGGATTCTCTAACTACTTTCTGAAAGAGGAGCCTTTCCCAGAGGTGCTTGGCACTCAAAATTCATGCTTTACTTGAAGGGACTCTCCCTGTCTGCTGGGTAGTTTCTGTAATTCACAGAGGTCTGAGCATCACTGTAGCCACCCTAAATCACCACCCAGAGATTGTCCTTGCTTTTGCATCTGGCTCTAGTGGAAGCACAGTGCCATGGGAGAAGCTTGCAGCACAGCTGTGGCACTTACAGGACAGTAGTCCCTTCCCTCCCAGCCCTGCATCTAGGGAATTATTGCAGGAGTTACCTTCAAGTCATGCAGCAAAGAACCTGTGACTATGCCCACAGGTGTTCCAAAAGCTCTGACAGGTCTGGGACCAAGAGAAGAGGGAGCAGGAAGTCTGATGGCCAGTGGTTTTGTGGCATGGAAGACATTTGTGCATGTGCAAGAGAGAGAGAGAGAGAGAGAGAGAGAGAGAGAGAGAGAGAAAATGCCTTCTACTGTAGATTCTCTGATGTTCACCAAGCATTGAGCTCCACAACACTCTTTCCTTTAATGGGTCTCAATGAAGGTGTCTTTCTCACGTTCTCTCTTCTCTAATTTATCCCCTATCTTCACAGAACACATTGTAGGAATTTTTAAAATTTGAAGGTTTTAAGAAAGTTATAAAAACTGAGTTATCTCTCTGTTCCATCCCAATGTTCAATTTGTTTGAAATCAGCTCCATAGCTTTAAAACTCCAGAGGTCAAAGGAGCTGTACAGCCACACTAGAAAGTCATGTGACAAAAGGTGTTCCAATGTCACTAACCAGACAAAGCCTTACAGGAGTTGAACTGAATTCAATGAGTCCTGCTGAAGGATGTCCACTCAGCCTCAGAGGCTCTGTGAATTTGGCAGTGTTGCTGCAAGAAAAGTCTCATGCTTCAGCTCTGGGCAGGTTCATTTCACTCTAAACAAATTCAAAATGCCTGCGGGTAGAAAACTCATTCCTCTGAAAGCTGGGCTGGCCCCGCCGTAAGTGGGGAGAAAGATTGCAGTTCCCAAACTCCAGCTGTCCCTGACATCTGGAAGCCCAAACCACTAGGATCCCAGCAGGACACTGGGAACCAAACAAGATCCCAGCTGCTTCTCACAAGACACCACTGCAAGGATACTCACAAAGCTCAAATTTCAGGCAGCAAGGATGGGACCTTGCAGAGAGGAAGGGAAAAGGGATAAAATACAGGCTGCACTACTGCCCCAAGGACATGCTGCTCTGCACTCTTGCCCTTTGGCCAATTTGGGGCACGGGAAGGAAGAATTCAGGAAGAAAAATTCAGAAGGAAGAATTCATACACCTGGGCCCAAACTGCATTTGACTCCAAACACTGCCATTGACTCCAAATCTTTGCTGGGACAAACAGCTTAAAGACTAACCATGAAAAAAACCCCAACACATTGCTGTATATAAAACCCCTGCTCTCCCATCGCATCTCCCCAACAGCGATTAGATGCCTAATTTGTTAGGCAGCAAGAGAGAGAGAATGGGAAGGCTCAAGGGAGAAAAATGAAGAGGCTCAGAAGCATGAAAGAGAGAGCTTTAGAAGCATAAATCTTATTTTAGAGTGATAAATACTGGCAGAAAGGTCTTTCATATGCCTGTGGTTCCCTGGCAGGCCAGAAAGCCACTTTTGTTTTCCAAAGTGAAATGGTTACCTTTTATATTAATATGATTATTGAAGATTAAGGCGGATTTGCATCAAGCCAGCTCCACCCATACAGCCTGCAGCAGCAATCCACAGAAGCGTGTACATGGGGGTAGGCTTGGGAAATAGCCTGCTCCAGGTAGAAGAGCATGTCAAGAGATTAGAAGTGCCACAAAAAATATTATCAACAATAAGGCTGCCTTCCGTGCTCTCCCTCCAGAGCGGGGAGGAGGGCCTGGGAAACATACTCCTCTTGTCATCCCATGAGCCCAGACATGAGGCAGTAGAGAGAAATAGAAATAATTAGAAACAATTCCTGCTGGCCATGGGGAGGGAGCATGGGGTCTGTGTGACTCTCTGTAGCCTCCTGCCATAGGGAGTGTGATAGCAAGGCTGGCTCTGCCTGGCGCACTGGAATGGCTGTGAGTCACTGTAGGGAAAGACGCGGCACTGTCGGCTCCAGGAGCGCGAGGTGGAGAGGGTGTGTGTGCGGAGGAGTCGCTGCAGGTGATGGGGTGGATGTGTGGGCTGCGGGTGCATGTGGTTTAGTCACTCTGCGAAGCAGAGAACCAGTGCTGGCTCCTGGGGAGGGAGGAATTGCCATGGAGAACCAGGCAAAGTCTGTTTGTGAGTTTATGTGTGTGTGCATGTGTGCTTGCATGAAGCAGGCACCTCGGAGAAAGGGGTGGGAGTGTTTGCCTGTGTGAGAGGCGCTGCAGGGGACGGGGTGGGAGTGCAGGCTGCATGGCGGCGTGCAGGGATCATGGGAGACAACCAGTGTGTGTTTGGGAGAAGGGCTGCAGGGAAAGGGGTGGGAACACTCCTTCAGTGTCCCCTGACGTGAATCACTGTAGGGAGCAGGGTGTGAGGGCAGGCTCTGTGCATGTGCATGTGCACGTGTGAAGGAGCTGCTCTAGGGAACAAGGAGTGACCTCTGCTGTCTGTGAGCGATTGAGGGGTAAAGGGACAGGAATGGCAGCGCTGTATGAGCGTGTGTGTGAGCTGCTGCAGGTAACAGGCCAGGAGTGGGGGCTCTGGGAGCATGTAGCAAGTAGGGTGGGAGCACTGGTGCTGTTGTGTGCTCCTGTGCAGCATGTCCAGCATGAGACCAGGAGAAATCCTTGGGTTGTATGTGATGTCACTGTAAAGACCCCCCCCCACCTCCTCAGGATCATTGTGATGCCTCTGCTGTCCTGTGCTGGCCTTGGTGCCCTATTTCCTTCAACAAGTCCTGGCTCTCAGCAGTCTGACTATGAACAGCAGGAAGCTATTTGAAGGATGCCCTCACTCAAACCAAGCATACCTCCAGTATTTCTGGATGCTAATAACATCCCCAGCAATCCAGCAGTGCCAGTTTAGAGGGCCCCCAAACATGCTACCCTGCAGGTGGGATAGGAAAAGGGCATGGTCCTTGAATTACAGCTCACTACCGTCGCTCACAGGGAGGCCTCAGAGCCTAAGGAATCACATATGTCCTGGAGTGACAATCACTTCCTGACATTTGCCCTGTGTAAGACACCTCCAGACCTGCAAACTCCTGCATCCTTCAACATTCTCTCGCCTTCCAGCCAACCTTGTCCTGGGTGACCACCTGGGAGAGATTCCCTCACTGGCAGTGAGACCCTCAGCCCCTCAAAGCTCTTCCTCTGGTCAATGCATGCCTAGATTCAGCAAGAGGAGTAGTCTCACACTGCACAGGGCATTATGTTTCCACACGGATGCTTCCACTTTCCTTCCATCCTCCACCCGCAGGCAGTGGCACAGCTCAGCCCTGCTGGGGAGGGACCCTCCTCCCGGCCGGCTCGCCCACCTAGATTTCAAGCTAGCATCTGACATGCATTTTGACACAGCCGTGCCTCCCCTCTCTTTTCCCCACTACCTTGCCTTGTTTAGAGCCTGGTTTTTTCTTCCATTGCCAAAACACAATGACTGTTATAATTAACAGATTATCTCAGTGCGACAGCTGCAGTCCTTTGAAAATTAGGTTGAATAACAGGATCCTGCCGTATGGTAATTTCTTTTCATCTCTCAAATATTTTCTCTCTCTCACTCTCGTTTCTACCTCATTTCTATTTTTCTTTCTTTCTTTTCTCTCTCCCCCCTCCTACATTCCACCAGCTCCCTGACTGCACGAGCAGTATCTTTGGGGTGAGACAGGCTGAAGGGCTCTCTCTGCTTTCATCAGCTGTTTTCATTCCCCTTCTTTTACTACCACACCTCACAGAGGCAGTGCTTGCAAGTAGGTTCATAAAGACGTCAGGAAAATACGTGCCCACCAGAGGCAATGGTCAGGGGCCCCACCGGTTCAGAAAAGCAGCCCAGGGAATTTCATGGGGAGGGGAGAGACTGGGATGCAGTAGCCCGAACCACTGCATGCAACTTTGCCACAGGGAGCTGAGTGCAACGTTGCAGCTGAGTGGTTTGCACAGTTAGCCAGGGTGCTCTACCCACCCACTACCCCTCCGCCTTCTTGCTGACTCAGTATCTGCCCCTGACTCACCACTTGCTCACTGAATGGGGACTGGCAGTACTTACACGGCATCCTTCTCTCTCGCTCAGGCAGTAGCTCTGCCACTTACCACCCCCTTTCCCATTATCCACCTACATCTGTCTCTCTACCAACTCAATCAACCCAAGACAGCCAGAAAAGAAGCTTGCTGGGGATTCTGGGTTTCAAAACCAAAATAAGAACTGCTCCCAGCTGGACCCAAATTAGAGGCTCTGGAAATCTCCTCCTCCAGGACTAGAGATCCCCTGGCCCTAGCTGTAAACAGGACTGATCCATTCGCAGAAGTGGCTGGACTCCTCGGTCTCTGCTTGGGCAGATGCCCCAGCACACAGCATTTCAGGCTGTGAGGATGACCAGCCAGACACGTGGGATGGGTCTGTTGGAATGGTGTCCGGGATTTGGCAACCGAAAGATTTCAAGTTCATTATGTTCTGGACTCAAGAAGTCTGCAACTTTGTTGTACCGGGAGCATTAGTTAATTATTGTCAATGCCTGGCTTGAACTCACGCAAAATGCCTTGGTCCTGCACTGCTTATTTCAGCCTTGCCTATATAGATATACAATATCATCTGTTACACTTAAACACTGCTTTTTCCTTTTGAAAAACAGGGAGGGATTCCTCCATATGACATGTCCATCACAGCCTAACATTCCTCTGCAGAAACCAGTTCCAGCTGGGTCCTGGGCCCCCTCCTGCCTCCTCAGCACAGCCGTTTCCTCTCCTCCCATGGAGTTCCACCTCATTTAATTCCTTAATCCCAACTCAGTAGAACAGAAACTCTTTGTCACTATTATTCTGCCAAAAGCCAAGTAGTTTTATAACAAATACTCATCCATTCCATTGTATTTCAGCAGTCTCCAGCAATGCTTCTCATCGTCCATGATCTCTCTTTTTTCATCCTTTGCCATCCTCAACCCCGCATTTTCTCTCTGCTTTCACTCCAGGCCCTGTGATAGCTCATGGCATTTATAGCACATCTCCTCATTCATTCACTGTCACTTACCCAAATGTTACCTTCATTTATTAATTCTTCTTTTTTCTAGTAGCATCCCTCTTCTGAGTGCTTTGTACAGTCCTACTTACATATCCAATAATAGTATTTTCCCAATGAGTGAGTCATATACCCCTTTGCTGACATTTAGAATTCTCCTTGTTCTTTGAAACACGTTTATTCATTCCCCATCTCTACAATTATATATGTCTACTCATGGCGTTGCATTTCCTACAGCAGCTGTGCAGCGAACAGATGATTCGTGCAAATAGCCCAGCAAAATACTTTTTCCTCCTGGTACCTTGACATCCTCCATTTTAATTATGTAGGCCAAAGCTAATTCAGGCTATGATGCAATCAAAAATGGGGGACAGCTCAATTTAAAAAACACCCCACCCTTTCCTTTGTTCTTGCTCAGTCCAGTTTTCCATCTTATTTCCCCACCTGTTCTCTGCTCTGCCTCTTTCAATGCTGTCGGTAGCAGAGTACATGGAGGCTGCAATTGTTATTGGGCCTCTGATTTCATAGGTGCTGAAAACATTTCCAGTGAGAAACAAACTTTGTTTCAGACTGTTTCTGGGCTGAAAGGACCAAAAAACAAAGGAGCATTACCCAGCTAATACAGGCATGTAAATGTCTTACCCACTAACCCACGTAATAGGTACTTCATGGCCAGGGAATGATGCTTATTCCGCTAAATCTCTCTCCAGGTAGCCCTAGAAAGCAATTAATCTGGCAGCCCCTCCTTGTTCCTCACTGTGGCCCTATTCCTTCCCCCACAGTTCTTTGCTTCTCTTTGAGTCCTTAGTCACCCTTGCATATTTCATATTTTATTTATTCCTTGCTACTCCTCTTAATCTGCATAGGCCAAACCCTAAGCTCCGGAGTCACCCTGAGTCATTTCCTACCCAGGAAAAGCAATGTTTTATATCAGTGGGAAAGCCTGTGATGTCAATCTGGACAGAGACTGATTCTGCACGGGGACTCCCACATGATTATTTCTTGTTCTCACTCATTCAGGTCTCCATTTAGCAACATGCTTAAGCATGCACCCAACTGTAAAGCCATGCAAGTCCCATTCAGCTTCTCAATTGCTTTCTTCTGCAACATCTGTGTTGATGGTTCCCACATCTCCCAAACACAACAGATTCTCCCTCTGTGCTTCCTCTTCCTAACCTCTCTGTTACCCACTCACCAACATCCTTCCTCTTGCTTTGACAAATTCAGTTTTTTCCATTTTTTTTTCCTTTGCTTGTTTGGATTTTCTTATTTTCACTGCCAGGGGAGTCCAGCTTGTAATTTCACCTCCCTGTTCCTGAGATTGCTATGTTGAATAAAACACTGACTTCCCCCTCTTCTCTCCAGCATTCTGAAATGCTGAATTGGGCCACTAAGGAGAAAAGCTATTAGCCAGGACTGCTGTCTCTGATACTGAAACAGAGCTGGCAGCAGTATTTACAGGCGACTTTGAAAGTTCCAAGGATGGCTTGTGGCCAAAGCTGATGATATCCACCCCCTCTTTTTTTTAATGATGTCTTCCTATGACTCAGTCTGGTCCATAAGTCAAAATAAGATTTTTTTTTTTTTTTTTTTTTACCCATCTTCCCTTTAAGCAATGAGAACAAGAGCCTAAGAACAGAACGCTGTAGCATCACGGACAGGACAAGTTACGTCATGAGTAATGCAACTTGGGGTGTCCTTGGTAGCTTAAAAAGAAGCAGAACAAAAGGCGTACGTCCTCTTTCCGGAGAAATGAGTTTTGGCAGAGCTAAACTGGCAATTGCTTGAGTTTTCTAAACTTAGTTTTATCTGTAAGCAAAGCAAGAAACACGCGGGAAGCAGAGACACAGTGACCTCGGGGGCTCATGACTTCCCAGGCTCAGCAAGGAGCTGCCGTGCCCTTTATTATCCACCACTGTGCGGAGGCAGAGCCTCGAATAAAGGGACGGTGTCGGGGGAGCTGTGACAGCTCTTTGGGAGTGGGGCTGCGGTGTACCCAGCCAGCCTGCCCACACAGCCGTACCTCTGCCACCAGCCACGCAGGCTGTGGCGACAAACAGCCACTCAAATGCCTGATAAACGAGCAGTTCAGCCCCAGACCACTTAATTTGCTCCTTGCCTTCTTTGTCTGCCAGTGGCAGGGAAAAAATGCATGTTTGGAAATTGGTAGTGTTGTGTACAGCATTACCAGGCTGGAGTTATACTGACTGCTAGACTGCTACAGGGGAAAAAAAAAAACAAAACAAAACAAAACAAAACAAAACAAAACCACAAAAATGACCAAACAAACAAACAACAACAAAACTCCCACAAAACCAAAAAAAACACCCCACCACCACCACCCTAAAAAAACCACACCCCCCCCCCAAAAAAAAACCAACCAAACAAAAAACCCCAACAAAAAAAACCAAACAAATCCAACAAAAAAAAACAGGAAAAATTAAAAAAAAAAATCCAGAAGAGGATAGCAGGCTGAGAGCTGCGAAGAAGGGTGGGGTGTGAGTGGGGGAGAGCCAGGCAAGGAAATAGGGAGAGAAATGATACAGTACTGTATCCAAGAGTAGATACTATGATGATGGGGACATTAAGAATATGATAGATAGGCAGGGAAGGAAGGCAAGCAGACAGAGGAAGGTACAGAGAAAGAGACAGAGACGAGGGAGGGAGAAGGAAGAGAGGCAGAATTAATTTAGGAGGAATATATTGAAAACATAATCTTCTCAACAGAGTTAAAAAGAGAGCGAGAGAGAGGATTAAACAAACAGCGACAGGAAACTGAGAAAGAATTACTTTTTTTTTTATGAGCTTGTTAACATTTGTGAAGTTAAGTAACCCTAAATTTATGCCATTAATTTGCATGTATTACATTTTTTTTTCTGTGCTGCCAGTTTATAGTCTCTGTGAAACCTTTAAAAAGTGGGGTTTTTTTCTCCTTTTCCCTTTGCCTGTGTTAATTAAGGCTTGTGATATATGTATATTTTTACACTGCTGCTGTGTTCTACCATTTAATCATGAAATGGCCCTTTTTGCCTTTTCTTTGGGCTGCTCCTGCCTCATCCTTTCACCTGCACAGAAGCCTGAGGAGACTTGCGGGTCCACCCACCTGCACCAATCTACAAGCATGCCTAGAGCCAGATCCCATGATCCCAGGCTGGGATTCTCCCTGTCAAACAAGGCAGCTTTCACAACAGGGAGAGGATCTTCAGCTTCTGAAGGGTTAACAGTCCCGATGCACTAGGGCATTCACATTGCCATACTGAAGCACACGGTATTTACACATTAGCAATCACTGGGGAGCCATAAATCGGATTCTCAGGGGAAATCCAGCCAAAGAACAGAGTGAGATTTCTAATGAAGGAAGTCACAGCCAAAGCTGGGGGAGGCACAAGTGACAGATACCCTCTAATCAGCTGCTGGAATGAAAGGGGATGCAGGTCATCCTCCAGGGCTAGAATTATCCAACCTAGGATGCACATAGAAAGAGCTGCTGTAGAAAATGCAAGTCCAGTTTCTCCCCTGCTTCCAGGGGACTGCACCACATCAGTTCTCAGGAGCAGTGTCCCTCCTGTCCTTCCAAGGACTCTTCTTTCTGGGCAGACAGATCTCTCTCCTAAGCACATTGCTGACTTTGGAAGTGCCCAAGGCCAACACAAAGCGTAGCTGGTGGAGCCCTTTTGGCAGCTGTCCCAGTGAGCATATTTCTGAGCTCAGCTGGACAGGAGTCCTGGTCCTAAATGTGCTTTGATTGCTCTGCTCCTCTCCAAAGGCTGTTTCTCCCAGCTGTAAGCAGAGTTTGCTGAAGCAAGAAGCAGGTTGCTAAGTCTGGTTTGGATGCTGTTTGGTCCTTAGTGGAGCTGATGGGACTCATCTTGTTAAAAGCCAGCTGAGCTGAGACCACGAACATTGAACATTGATTCAGACCTAATCACCCTCCACGGGAGACACAGCAACTGGAGGAGGGAATAAGGGGGATTGCTGGTCACAGCAGAGGTGGTGTTCCCTCATCCCCTGTGGAGGAAGCTTGTGATCTCCTTGGGGTCTGACAGGCATATGAGAGGTCTCTGGAGCATCTCTGCTGAACTGGAGTTGGGAAGGAAAGGTAGGGGAGACAGACCAGGCTTTCCACACTGTCATTTATTTTGCCATATGGGGGTGTTGAGCACCAGAGAGGATATTCTGATTTACTCCCTGGCTTACCGTTGCTGTGGCAACGGGAGAAATACAGGCCAAACCAGGCTGCATCTGCAATGTGGTGGTAATAGGGAGTTTGGATTCCCATGTGTGTGTGTGTTTGTTTGTTTGTTTGTTTGGCTGTTACAGGAGCCACACGGTAAAAAAGCACCATTGCGATGAAAAGGGAATGAGGTCGGAATTGTACCCAGACAAATACTCCCTCCTCTCATGCAACAGCCAAACAGCCATGCATGCAGTTCTGCCAACAGCACACAGCCCAAGGATCACCAGCACACACATGTGGCCTTTCTTCCCACCACAAGTACACCCCTGGAGCTGAGGGTCCTCAGCTGCTCTCCCACCCTTAAAAGAAGCTGGAGTTCTTATTTCATAGGTACAAAGCCCCAGTGCACCAGACACTTTGTAGCTGGGCTCTGAAATGCAGCTGAGAGTCTAGGACCCCCCTAGTGCCAGCAAGAGAATCTCCTCTGCTGTGAGACCCACACATCCCAGTCAGCTGTGACTCTAAGGGATCACAATGCCCCCACTGGTTACTGGCAAATACTCCTCCCTGCAAATACTCCTCCAGCACATCGTAGTGACAAGTCTCTACCACCCCCCACACACACTCCCCAAGCTGATCAACAAAACAAACTCAGCCCTTTCTCCACAGTCATATCCCCAGCTGGGAGAGATGGCCTTCCTTGCCAACATCAGAGTGAGCCCTCAGGTCACATAATCGGCCTGCTGCAGACACCAGCCTCCAACTGTGCGCGCTCATGATTCTGCCAGCGCAATTCCCACCCCAGAAGGCAAGTTGTAGAGCACAGTTAAGTACAGCCTCTTTCCTGCCCTCTCCACCAGCCTGCTGGAACCTGAGTATCCTCGGCCTAAAGACTGGCCCTCTGGCGAAAGGCTCCATGTCCAAAATGCTGGCCCCAAAGACCAACTTTAGGTTAAGCGGAAGGAAGGCTGTTTTTCAACTGCCCCTCACAAACCCAAGCTTCTCCCTGCAGCGCTGGAAGCACAGAACAGCCTTGTAGCGAGACAAAGTTGCTGTTCAGCCCTACCATGATCTGTTCTTCCTCATCCCACAGTCCATAACAGGATGAACATGGCATAGCTGCAGGGAAGAATGGCCACATAACAGGACAAAGACATGGTTTGCTCAGGCATAGAGACTTTGGAGTTCCTGGAAATCAGATTCCTAATCAGCTTTGAGGGTCCTGTGTTGCAACTTTTGCAAAGGAGGGGAAAAGTCCATGGCAGAGATAGACTGAATTTCCTCAGTCTGGCAGAGCAAGAGCCTGTGAGGCAGGATTTCTCTAAGAGGACAGCACACTTGGGGTGAGACTCCAGCACAGACAAGGGGTGTCACTGAAAGGCTGGTGATGCCAGTAACCTGTTGGCTGCTGCTAATAGTGACACTGAGATAAAGAATGTGGAGGAGGGGGGAAACAAAGGCACTAAGGTTGAGCTGGAAAAGATGAGGGGATGCAGAAGAGAGGCTCTCCAGGTATGAAAAGCTTCTACGTTGTGCAGAAAGGAGATGTCCAGCTCGATCCCAGCGAGGACAGCCACAGGAAATGTTTGGTGGCTGCTGGTGTGCTGCAGGAATGCTGTGAGTTTGCAGAAGCCTGTCCACCCAGGATGTGCAGGAGAGGTGAGACAGGATACAGATTCACCCCCCTTGACTCCTGGCTGCCTTTTCTCTCATTATTCCTGAGACTCCATCTGGCCTCACTATTTTTACACACATACATATTAAAAAAAAAAAAAAAAAAAAAAAAAAAAAAAAAGATAGAATAAACACTTAATTTCTAACCTAATCAGCCCTTCTCTCACTAATTAGCACCCTCTGAGCACATCCACAGGCTGTGAGACACACTCTGGGGCTGATAATGACCCCCAACCTGCAATTGCATATGCTGAAGGGTCAGCAGAGCCAAGAGCAAGCCGTGGGGAGGCAGGGAACAGAGCGACCTCTGTCACTGGGTTTTTTTCTCTGAAATGTGGGATGATGGAAAGGGGACATGTCTTTTTCGGCAGGGTCCCTTGTGCATCCACGTGTGTGTGTTTTTCTGTGAATGTGTGTGTGCACACATGTGTCGAGGAGGGGGGAAGCTGGAGAGGTTTGGAGGGAGGGGACTGGAACAAAATTCTGGCACTGAGCCCAAACCTGAAACACATGCCAATTTATGCCTCTTGCTGGTGGTAATGAAGGGCTCCGTTCAGGACACACGGGACACTAATTAAGGGGCTTCAAAGGCGGCTTTCTGCAGAGTGCTCTCTAAAGGGGGGCTGAGGGGAGGAAGGAGCACAAGAGGGGGGTGTTCTCCACTCAATGGAAGACTTCTGGCTCCTAGTGCTGCTGGGGAAGGCACTTTTTCTTTCTCGCTGTCTCCCATAGCAACTCCTACCCGTGAGAGCTGAGAAGGTGCAAGCATCTGGCAGCTCCGGGCCAGCCCTCAGCAGCCAGCAGGCAAGGCAGGCTCCAGTAGGCAAAGGTGGAAAAGCAGCATGGCAGAGAGGAAGAAAAGAAGAAAAAGGTGGAACTGGGGGGGGCAAGTCGGTGTAATTACAAAGGTAGCACCTATAGCAACAGGAGTTACGGTTAGTCTCCAGGGATTTGGAGGGACAAAGCTCTGGATCACTCCAGATCAAAACTCCATAGCTAAGGCTTGTCAACTTCATCCCATGGGATTATTTCATAGGAAAGTGTGGGTGGGGAAGACTTTGAGAATAGGACAATAGGCAGAGCTGGGAACATGCCTCCATCACGTCAGTTTGGGAACAAGGGCTTAGCTGGGCACCAGAGACAAACAAAAACTGCACAGGCACCCAAAGAGCTCTAGCCCACTTCCAGGAGCTTCACAGACTTTGGCCCTAGAACCTCTGAGCATTGCAGATTCACTTGTAGCTCAGTGTTCCCATGTCACAGGAAAGGAGCCAGGCCATGGAATGGGTGACGTGACTCAGCCATGGTCACTAAAGGAGGTCTCAGTTCAACTCTCCTGCTTCCTACCTGTTACCTTACCCTCACACCTGCCTGCCCTCCCTCCAACAGAGTAAACATGAAACAGCAGCTCTGGTGAGAAAGAGGACTGTGCTGAGATTGATGAAACGGGGACAGAGTGTGGGAGGAAAGAGAAGAATAAATTGGCAGGGAGAGCAACAGAGTGTTAGTGAGAGACACGAAGAAAGGATGAGTGAGAAAGGTAGTGAGGAACAGAAAAGAGAGAATAGAGGGTTATCATGGATTATAGTCACTGGGCCATGCACCACACAGAGAAAGTGAGGGAAAGAAAAGAGAGGTGATATGAGCACATGAAAAGGAGAAGTGAGAAGAGGCTCACAAAGAGCAAGAGAAGCAGACGGCTTGAGAGATGAGCAGTGTTTCCGTGATCCTGCACGACAGCATGTTGCCTGCCATCACTCACCACCCCACAAGCTGCCAGAATGCCCCACAGCTTCCCTTGGTTTCAGACAGAGCCATCTTCTCTATGCCAGGCAGTCTCAGCACCACACATGGGTCATCTGGACACAGCTCTTTGGGAGTCAGAACCAGTCCAGCCATGGTGAACCACAAGTACACATTATTTAACCAAGGTGAAGCAGAAGATCTTCAGTACCACTCTAATGCTTCTCCACAATTGTTTAGTTTTAACTAAACTAAAGCTAGTTTTTCTAACCTTTCTGGCCTCTCCTGTTCACTGTCCTCCTATGCACCAGCCCACATTTAACTGCTTATTCCGGATGACCTGCTCCATGTCTCCCATGTTCAGTGTCACCCAGCCACAAGCACGGCCACCTACAGCCCAGAGCAGTTCATCCAGGCTGTGCCTGCCACTGGAGACAAGGAGGGAGGAGGCTTACCCTGGAAGAAGCACCTGGGGTGAAACTGGCTGAGGTGTGGCTGAGGCCAGTGACTGCCCAGAGCAAGGACAGTGCAGTTCTTAACAGCAGCTCCTGGGAAACAGGCTCCTCATGCATATCCAGAAATTCTTTGGTTTTTCTTACTACTGCCCAGCAGTAGTAAGAAAATGGTGAATCTTGCTGCCCAGCCTGAGCAGTTTCTGAGAAGAGGCGGTCAGGTTCCTAGGCATGCAGAATTAAAAGGGGGTTGGATGCAGAAACACATTATGGTGCTAGAATCAGCCCTACAGCAGATCTTGCAACTGCCTGGGCTGAGGAGCATCTGGGGTCTGCTAGGATCTGCAGAGAAAATAGATCAACCTCAAGGAGGTACAGGCACAGTCTCAGATGCAGTTGCGAGACACAGCCTTGGAAGGGTTTAGCTCCATCACTGACACTTCCCTCATCCAAGCATAACAACCAGGCCAGACAAGTTCAGGGCACTCATGGGCCTGCCTCCATCCATCTCACAGACCAGCAAACACTTCCCATCAGCTGCTAAGAGCTGCTGAGCCTTTACAAGGAAACCCACAAAAGACCAAAATCAAATGGGAGGACAGAACTGATCATCAGCCTCTTCTGACCATAGGGGGAAAACAGCAAAGACATTCAGGTTCACAGAAAGACACCAGCCTCAGTTTCCATGGAGAGAGGAAACAGGAACACTCTCCAACTGCCCCCTTCATCTCCCAGTTCTTCCTTCTCCCCCTACACCTCACCTTTCTGCCCTGTGCAATCCAAAGTGGACACCACGCCAAAGACAGATAAACAGGCAACTAGTGAATCACTCTTATTAAGTTTGAACTTATTATAAAAAAGAAAATAATAAAATAATAAAAATTTAAAACATGAAAAGAGGGAGAGAAAATCAAAGCTGGGATTACAGGCTTAGCAAGCATGAGTGCATATTCAGCCTACACTGTTCCCTTTGTGCCTCTGTCACACCGGTAGACTGCTAAGAGAGTTATACCATTACTAACATGACAGCATTGTCCTATACAGCCTGGATTAGAAATCCCAGTGGCTCTGTGGAGGGGAAAAGTCCCTTGGCAGTGGCAGGCACTTGGCCTCACGATGCCTTCCACTCGCAGCATGCTGGCCAGGCAGGGAGAAGTATCCAATTATCAGACAGGCTCTGCCTTTTCCTAGACCAGCTTTCTTTCATTGTCTGACTGCTTTCTCCCTGGCCAGTGATGCCTGAGAAGTCTGTCACGCAAGAGAAACTCAAGATGGTCCAGGCAATTCCTGAATCAGGCAGACTTCTCACAGCTGAACCCCTGCTCTTCCTCACAAATACAGTCTTCTCCAAGTATGGATAGGATTCAGTCTTGAAGGTGGTGAATATCTCATTCACCAACAGAGGACCTCCAACAACTGCCTGGAAAACTGGATCTCCTTGTTCTCTGCTGGGCAGGAACATCAGTCAGTTGTGATTCCTTCACATTTCTCTGGCCTAAAAATCATCCTACTGCACCGAGACTGATTGCCCTCATTACTTTCACTTCTTAAGCAGGACCACACCAGTTTTTAAACACATCAAAGACATGTATGTTGCTCTGATGCATTTTTCAAAAGCTTCCTTTTCCAAGTAATCCCCATAAAAACATCACTCAGAACAGCAATCAGATAATCACCCATACCCTCATCCACTGTTTGTACCCTTTGTGATGTCCTCGGGGTCTGTGTTTCCTCACTGGGACAGTGGTGTTATAGGGTGTGGGTGAACTGGCACGGATTGACAAGAAAAAGGCAGCTGGCAACAATAAATGCATCACCCCAGCTAGGATGCAGAACGAGGAAAGGTCATTGTGTAAAGTGGTCTCTCATTGCTCTGGCAGCAGCCAGCATTCCAGCTCATGTGGTCACCAATGCAGGGGCTCAGCTTTGGTACTACTGAGGGAAGATGAGCTGGATGCTGCATGAATTGGCTGTGTCAGTCTCTGGGTCTTCAGAGAGGGAAAGAGGAGCTGGAGTGAGAAAGGCAGTGAGCTGAGAGGAGGAAAGAATTGGGTATGCAGTGCCTGGAGGGTGAGGGTCAGGACCAAGAGTAGCAGAAGGAGCTGCCTAGGACAGCTGCTCACCCAGATGGTCCCCAGTCTGTAGCCTTCAGATCTTGCCTTAGCTCCAGCCCTGTAGCTGTGCTTGTGGCCTCACCTCCCCACATCTCTGTTCTGCAGCCAGTAAAGCCGCTGGTGGGGCAGGCTCTGTACCACTACAGAAATTAGGGCAGAGACCATTCCTCATTCACAGAACCCCAGTACTATTTTCTCTGTCCCAGCCCAAAGAGACAAGGGAAAAAACCATAGTTTTTCTTTCCAGAGCTGCCCTGGGGCTAAGATACAATATTTTATGGCCCAGTTCTTAGCCTATTAGCATTTTGTATTTTTACTTCAACTGCTGTTTGTTTCCAGGCATTTGGGATGCCTAATGATTTTCAAAGCACTGTTTATTTTAATCCCTCTAATTTATTAATAAATTAGTTGGCCTCAAAGTGCTTGGGAAAGAAGGGCAAGGAAGTTGTAACCAGTTCTTTGAATAAAGCATCAAACTGTCATACGATCACATCAAAGCAACAGCAAGCAGATCACTTTGTTGGCTATATCATGATACAGCCCCATAGGTCCTCCAGCTTGGTGTCAGGTTTCTTCATACATGTCACCCTGCAACACTACCAGGCTCACCAACTCCAAGGATGAAGTAAAAAATAGCAATGCGCAGAGGCAGCTCCCTCTGAAAAGTCTGCCCCTTCTCACCCTCTGCGTGTTGTGAGAATGCAACATGCCACCGTGGTGCAGATAATATAAACCATGCTGACATCCACGTGGCTGTGCAGGCAAGGTTGTAATCTTCCCATAAATCACAGGTGCACTCAGCCTCCACTGCACTCTCTTCAGCCCAGTGCTCTGTGGCAAGGCTACAGTTTCACACACAGGGCAGTCCTTGAAAAAACAGTGAGCATAACCCTGTTAATCATGCAAATGAAGGTCTTGGAATCTCTGCTAGTCAGTCCCAACAGGAACGTGCCAGGTTTTCTCATCACCAGAAAGCAACTGACAGATCCTGAAAATCCTAGGGGCTGCCCTCAAATAACTTTTCCCATCTCCAGAGAAGCTGTGAGTGTGCCCCATCATGTGTTTATGAGCCTGCCCCCATCTAGGGCCTTAAGACCATGTAAAGTCTTTTGCAGCTGACAACTTCACCACATCCCCACTGCTGCAAAGCCCATTTGATCTCAGTGATCCCACTGAGATCAAAAAGATCCCCTTCTCCCATCTCACGCTGACCTGTCAGCATTGAACATGTTAGTCATGGGCTAGCATTTGCTGGGGACTCACAGGAAACAGAAGCCTCTCTCTTCTGCAGTGGCAGGGCTTGCTGCAAGTGTACATCTTGTGCTAAAGGGCTGAGGTGATTCCACAAACAGCTCTCTGAAAGCAGCCTGAAGTTGCTGCTGGTTGTCATGATGAGTTAGTTGTGCTAGATGTCCTCCAGAAGCACCATTCTGCCTGGGAATAGACAATGACTGCTGTTTAGAGGGGGTGAACACATCCTGCCTGAATGAGCTGATTACAACAGCCAGCACGGCTGTCTGGCACGGGGGGGACCACCTGCACTCGTGTTCCCTTTGTACTTGTGGATAAATTGACAGAAACAGAGATGCCTTAAGGAAGGAAATGGTGGGATAGAAGCTCTTTCACATCTTTCGGATGCAGAAAGAACAAAAACAGTGCCAGTTGCAAAGCGGATTCCAGAGTGGATCTCCTTGCTGATATCCACAGGTGCTGTCAGTGCCGATGCAGCCTGAGCAGAAGTGAGCCCAGCCTGGCTCTGCACCCATCTAAAGGCAGGTGCCTGCATGCCCAGCAGCTCAGATGCAACACATTTGCAGGAGAAGTGTATAATCAGGAGTGCCAGGTCAGGCACCTTCCTGGGATCAGTAGTCACAGCAACAGATTTCTCCCCTCTCCGCCACATATTAGGCCCTCAGGTCCAGAGCAGCTCCAGTTCCTGCAGAAACATCACTGCTGAGTGCTCACTGTGCATTGCCATAGCCCCAATCATCATATTAATATTTTTGCTTCTGTTCTTTAAGTAAAACCCCCCTTCTCTCCAAACTGCATTTCCCATCTGGTGAAGGTGAGCCCAGTGCCAGGGGCTGACTACCACAATGCTTGCTGGCTCCCCACCACTTTGAGGGGTGCCAGCTTGCCAACAGAGCATCCCCCCTCCCTTTCTTCTTTCCCTGACTCCCTGCACTGCCACCACCTCTTGCCAGCACAAGAAGAGCCACGTGGGGAGGCACTGAGACTGCTCACCCTCTTTCCTATCTGTTTCCTCTCTCCCATCTCCTCCCTGTGTGTGGACACCCTGGTGGCACCTACCCACTCACTGGGAGGGCCGCCAGAGACATCGTGTCTGCCCTGCCCCTGGTACTCAACATCTGACACCTTGTTTTGAGGGCATATCAACCACTCCAGCAGCCTTTCCCTCTCACCCAGACCCCCAGAGTCAGCAGGCAGTAATCCATGCTGTGCAGGAAGAAAAGGGATGGCATGAATCCCAGCACTCTGCCCTGTGTTGTGAACAGGGAATTATCTTCACCCTATAAAGATGTAACAGGTGTAACTCTACTCTTGGCTTGATTGTGGGCACTCAGTTGATACCTGCATGCCCTGGCAATGCACCAACTCTCCTGTCTGCCCATCTTCCCTGGGCAGGGACCCCCCTGCTTTAACAAAGCCTGATCACCCAGCGAGTTCTCCTGTGTGGCAGAGAAAATAGAGATCTTCAAAACAGGATTTGAATTGAGTCCTCAGTTTGATGATGTACCACTTAAAGAGAAGGCCAAGGTGGATGAACCCTGATCTTTGCTCTCAAAAAGGTGCACCAACAAGTGATAAGGACTTTGGAGAGAAATAACAAGGGGAACAGCATCTCTTGGAGCCTTCCTGAGAGGAGCATAGCCAGCTCATGTACTTAAGGCTGTAACCTTTCTCATTCTCCCCATAGGTCTCTTGGTGTCTTTTCTTCTGTTGCCTCTCTGATCCCTGAGCAAAGAGCACAGCCTTAGCAACCCAGCCTCTGCAGGGAAGTCCAAGAAAGGCCAATCCCTCCAGGATCATGCCTTACTTGTCTAAGGACACAGGGAAGACTCATCTGCCTCCAGAATGCTTTCCCCAGCAGTGGCCACCACTGAGGCCTGGGCAAAAGGAACAGAAGTTGGCCAATAGAGAAATGCCTCCCCAGGGCTCCCAGACAAGTTGAAAATGCTGGATTTTGTGAGTTGGCCAAAATTTGCTACGAAGTTATTAAACCTCACAAAATGATTCCACAAGGATCTTGCCCAGTGTTCACTTTAACTGTGCTTCATTTTTACATTTCACAGCTACACACCAGGTCTTTTCTGCTGGGAAGAAAGGGGGGCTGTAAAAGGCCTATCCATGAACGAGAGACTGCTTTGCACGGAGTGGTGTGTCTGTGGGCAGGGAGGAGGGCAGGCATTTCTTCTCCGTGCTCCTCAGCAGGAGTGGACAGTAATGAACCTGCTGGGAAAGGCCAGCAGCGCTCGAGTGAGGCATGTGGGTCTTTGTGTAAGAGATACCAGCCAAAATGAAGAGACCATTCCTGTATTAAATCATGTCCAGTGTGTCCATAAAACTGGTGAATGCAAACGTCCTATTGTGAATGTTCACATGTGGCGTGCCCACAGTGGTCCTGGGACGTGTCCCCAGCCCCACGGGGGGTGCGTGTGCATTGTCTGGCTGCCAGGGCACCTGCCCACTGGGGAACTTTCCATCTAAACCAGCTGACAGCTGCTCTCCTGAGTTTCCTGGGCACCAATAATGTTTTCCCTTTTCTAATCTCCCCAATGTAAATCCATTCACAACGAGTGCCTAGAGACTTTTAATTCCATCGGCATTAAACTCACTAAAACCTCTATTACCAAAAGCTTTTAGGATTTTCCCCAGAATCTACAAGTCAGGTTCATAACATGACAGAACTCCACCTCTCTAGGGTGTCTGAGAAATTAATTCATGCTTTCTAAATGCCAGGATCACTGACCAGACATTCAAAGTATCCCTCTTGCCGTTAGTAAGCTCGAGCTGCTGGTACAACACGGCCCTTGCCAGAGGCTGAGCTGTCTTCTGAAACACCGCTGACAGTCTGAGAGGAGCCCCCTCCCTGTACCTGGCAAGAGCAGATAACCTCACAGCAAAGCAGTACCAGAGGTTCACAGATGCTGTGTTAAAGGCAAGTGGTTTATTTCAGTGCTCCTTTGCTGCATTCATAGAGTGAAGGTCTGGCAAATGCATCACAACACCAGTGCTCCCCCTATCCCAAAATAACTGAGAAGATAGTGTGGTCTCACCTCAGTGCGGCACACAGGCAGGCACTGTAAAAGCACACGGATTATCCAGCTACACCTCAGCAGAGGAGATGGCTGGGTGCCGAGACAAATTGAAAGTGGTTGTGGTGGAGGGGTCAGACAGCTGTGAGTCAGTGAGTGAGGTTTCTAAGTGCTGTAATACTCCAGCGATGGTGCATTTATCCTTTGGCCCTGGAGGTTCATTGGCTGCTGTAATAGAGCAGAGAGATGCAATCATCTTTTGATCCCAGAGGTCTTTTTAGGTTCTGTAATAGAGTAGTGATGACCAAGCCATCTCCAAAGCCTTGGGGTTGCTGGCATGCAGCATGGGTGACGTCAGTGTCTCTCTGCCCCCACAGTCCCCAGCTCCTGGATTCCAGGAGAGGTGTTGAAGATGTTGCTTCCAGCCCAGAGGTTTGCAGGGGCTGTGGTGATGTCAGCTTTGACACACTGCCAAAGATCCCTCTGGCCTCACAGGAACTTCTAGCCACGTGGAAGGGTGTGATACTGATCCCAGGTCTCTTGGCAGTGGGACACAAGCCTGGCTGCTCCCACTCTATCCACATTAGCTGTGGTGGGTGCAGCTCCAAGCTACCCACCAAAACAAATCAAGCTCTAAGAATACAAGAGAGCTCACAGAGACCCAGCAATGAGCAGCATGCAAAGATGATCCCCAGTGGTTTTTTGTCTATTTCCCTGTGCAAGCAGTCACTCTGCTCACACCTCACGGGCTGTCCAGGAAGGAGACATACTTACAAGGAGTCTGGGATTTGTGTGTAGCTACACATGCATTTGTAGCTACACACAAATAGCTAGAAATCAAACAGGCTAAGTTTGATTAGCCAAGCTGTTGAAGATTTCAGCATCCTATATCGTGGACTTGGGGAAAAAAAAAAAAAAAGAACAAGAAGTGAGACCATGCTCCTGGGTATGGAATGCTGTTGGACCGGGAAGATATGTTTGTAGACTCAGATCCTTACACTGAAGAGACGAGGAAGTAGTCAAATAAGGTTTCAGGTTTCGATAGGCTCAGGGATTTCTCTTCTCCTTTCAGTCCCAGCAGATTTTTAATTCTGGGCTCCAGCTTGGCCTAGAAATTGGAAAGTTTGCTGGATACCCTGTTATCCTGGCACTGATTCCTGTATCCATAGTTCAGGCAGAAGATGGAAGCATGTGCAATCTCCCAGGAATGTCAGGGATCTTTGCAGGTTAGGTTTCTGATCTGAGGCAATATCAAGAGTTTAGGTGGGTTTGCACCTTTTCTGTGGCAGGAATGGGGTTTGCTTTTCCCCAGAACTGAGTTCAAACTCAGAGGATGAAAATTCTCCTTCATACTATGGACTTCAACATGATTAGACATGAAAAGAATTTCACTGCTCATGTCCCAGCAGGTAAGATGTACACGAGGGAACAACAATTCCAGGTCAGAGAAATGTCCACACTGGCTCTCAGGAAAAAAACATCACTGGAATTTGGGGGAGAAAAGGTGGAAAAACATCAAAGCAGACAAATGAGGGACAATGTACTCCTGTCCCAATTTTCTTATTTGCTGCTGTGAGTTGCAGGCTAATATAGGCTCTGAAGACTGAACCTGCAGGTTCAGGCTCCAAAACTGGGCTCATCCTTAGTTAAAGCTCATTGGGGTACTTTTGTTCTCCACAAAACACAGAAGTCCACCATGAACCTTTCTAAATTCTTGGACCTGACAAATTCTCATGCTTTAGACCTCCACAGTTCAACCCTGCAAACCTGGGTCCCATACATTTTAATTTCACTGTGCATTCCTTCACTCCTAGGTGATGAGGAAAGGAATAACAGATATCCTCATATCTCTCATGATTTTATTTCCTCCCACCATACACTCCCAGTCTGACACCAACAACCCCTTGTCTCCTCCGTATCTTCACTTGGGGGTGTTCACAGGTTTTCTGTCTCACCTCAGAGGCCCTTCAGTTCTCCAGCATCCCTTCAGAAACAGGCTGACCCGGGTTTGGCTTGCTATTCCAGATGAGGCAGCACTGCAGGTGTACCAAGAGCTCTTCCAGAGCCCTCTCTGCTCACTGCCTCTGCATCCAAACAGCTGATTTGCCTGCTCAAGGGCATCACAGCATGGGGCAGAGCTCTGCAAAGACATTCACCCCCCCTTTCATTTGGCTAATACTCTTGATTCAGGACCTTTTGGGTATCTAAAGAGTTTTGAGTCTGCCCTGCAACACACGTTACTTTGAACGTACCAACATCCATTTTCATTCACCAGAGCACAGTGTGTTCATTTAACTTAGTTCTCTTTCCCAGGCATTTCCCACAGCCCTTTCTGTCCACAGCCAACATAATAATTTTGTCTCATCTGCTGATTTCCATATGGTGTATCTCTCCTCCCACCTTTCCAATTCATTAAACAATAAGGTAAATCACAAGGGATTTAGAAGAGAAGCTGGAGGCCACATTAACCTTTTGCCATGGTGAAACTTGACTGTTTAATCCCCTCATTCTTTCAGTCTCCTGCTCAGTTTTTGATCTATGTCAATATTTTGTCTCTCACAGACTGCTTAGCTTCTTTAGCAGCTCAAGTACAGGATCTTTCAAAAGCCTTTTGGAAGTCTAAATACGTTATATCACTGGGTTCTCCTTTATCCACTGCATTATTGACACATTCAAAAAGTTGTAGGAGATTAGCATGCTGCAGTTTTCCCCTGCTGAACCCACACTGGATAGGCCCTATCAGACCACAGTCTTCCAGATGTCTTCAAGCACTGCTTTTTAATTATCATTCCCACCAGTTTACCAGACACAGATGCAAAGCCTACTGATCTTTAATTCCCCGGATCATCACTGAAGCCTTTTTTTAAATATAGGTACAACATTTGGTCTTCTCCAATTCCCCGAATCAGTAGCTTTTTTTTCCACAAGAGATTGCATATTTTTGTTAGCAGCTCAATCACTTAAGCTCCTTCCAAACTCTCAGATTTAACCATCTGGACTTGATAACTTATTGTTCAGGAAAAGGGGGGGGTGGAGGTTTTGTAGTTGTTGGGGATTTTTTTACTGTGTTTGTGGGCTTTTTATGAGTTGCTTTGTCCCAGCACCCATTATTCTGCCAGCATATTTTCCAACAGATCCTCATCTAAGCAGATATAGGAAAAGAATCTCACAAATACTGTTGGTAGGGACAGCTGATACAAGAGAAATCATAAGAGAATTCAGCTCCCCAGCAACATCCTAAAAATGGAGATACTGAGTCACTTTAAGCACAGGAGGTGACTGGAATTGATCAATGCGAGTTTTCTTGGATAACATCCACTCTGTTCTGACCAACCAGGCTAGTTTTGCTCATTTGTTTGGGTCTCTTGCTGAATAGTGATTTCCATCTTGACCCCAGAAGATTCAGGGCAGGAACAGTGCTAGCTTGATTATATACAGCCTAAGGTGTGATGAAAAGAAAGTGACCTCAGTGCTGGGGGATGCATGAACCTGGGAGGAGATCAAACCCGGCAAGGATGAAAGGAAGTAAATCAGAAGGTGAGCAGAACATTGCTGGGCTGTTAGCTCCAGTGATTGCCTTTCAACTGCATCAGCCACAAGACATGAAATGTAATGGGCAATGCTGGAGAACTCAAATAAGTAGCCCCATTATATGAGTGTTTCTCCCTTTGTGCCAGACTGGTTCTCCATAGATTTCACCACGCTGGCTGGCTTTAAAAGGCATGCCAGTTAAGAACGGGGCACAGTCCCATGGCCCTGATGTGCCACTCACTTTAAGCCGTATCTTCTGCTGGTCCTACAACAGGGAGTCAGGGAGGAAGCTTGAGATGGAAAAGAAGCACCCACAGGTTTATGTCACAATGAACACACAACCAGCTGTGGATACATGTTCACGTGTCAACCTGCCTGCAAGCCAGCACTGGCATTCCAGCTTCTGGAAACCATCACACTCCCATCAAAAGTGACACTTAGAACATCTGTATGAAATCTACCTACCCTGTGACAGACCTGGCATACCTACCTTACCTGACAGACAGGTACTCAAGTATCTTTCATAAAAGAGGAAGAGAAATTTCCATAAATCACTCTTATCTAATTGCTGCTCTTCAGTTCTTGTGGGACATATTTGTGGGGCAATTGTAGAAAAAAATGTAGAAAAAATGGTGGAAAAAAATTGTAGAAAAAATTGTGTAGCTTGTTGAATACATTCCCTGCAGACACTGCCTGTGTGGGGTGATGTGACCATAAGTTTTTCTGGGAAGCCATCTAAAGGCAAGTCTGTGCCTCCCTCTGAGGCCTCACCAACATCCCTCCAGTACAGAGCAAGGCAGTTCTCAGCAGTGCTGGGCAGCACATTCACTTCCTCTGGCTCTGTGGGGCGAGGGCTGGGAGGACAGAGGACACGAGGAGGGGTTTCTCAGCTATGTTCCCTCCTCCATATTGGGAGCAGAAAAACATGCACAAGGAGAAGGCATCTCAGAGCAGGACAATTACAGGCTGGCTATTCCCTTAATGAAGAAGGTGGATAGAAGATGAGCAGTTTACTGTGTAGAGCTGGTCCTCCTGCCACAGAGCTTTTGAGACCACATCCTGCCCAGTACAAACGTGGTCAGGTCAAACTCTAGTCTGTAATATCAATATAAGATACTTCCATACCACACTGTCACTGCAGGGACATGCTGCTCTCTTTCTGCCTCCCTCTCCATCCCTTTTTCCTTTGCTGCTTCTGTCCTTTTTCTCTCAGGTCGTCCCTCTTTCTCATCTCAGTGTCTGCATCCTCTCCATGCTCTGTGTGTCTCAGATTCCCCTTTCCCTCTGCAACACCTCCCTCCACTGCCTGCAGGTCTCCACCTCCACGAAGCAAGAGAGGGCTCACACTGGAATGAGACAGAGAAGGAACCGGGGGGAGAAAGCGGTCTTCATGCCCTGACTTAGCCCAGCAAGACTCCCTACACACCAGACAAAGCCCTGCTGAAGGTGCCTGTTTGGGCTGGAATGAAGCAACATAGACACTTACAAAGATGCTGTTCTACTGTACAGGGCACAAACCAGGCAGGGAGGCAGCACAAATTCCGTCCAGCTGCTCTTCTAGCAAGGCTTTTAAATTGTCTCCCTCTTTTCACATGCACTGGTGTGTCTTCTGTGTGTGTGTCTCAGGGCTGTCCTCAGCCGCTTGGCAGTGGCTGTGCAGAGGGTGCAAGGGGGAGGTGAAATGACAGGGGTTGGGGATGGCCAGCTGCCAGTCATGGCCTGTACCAGGGTCCCCTTAGTCCCCTGACACACACAGACACGTGGCACGGCTGCTCGGGGAGGCCCGGCCAAGGAGCCTGTCCTTCTCCACTGAATCTCTACTCTGTTTCCCAAGTGACAAGCCACAAACTCCCTTTCTCTTCCCAAACAAACAGAGGCTTGAGTGAATCGCTGCGTCGGCCCTGGCACGCAGCCCCCTGGTCATTACGGATTCTCCTGCGGCATCCAGCCCCTGTGAATGACAGCACTCAGCCATGTCAGCAGAGTCACAGGCTGAACCTCCCTTTCCCCACAGCATCCTTCTGTGCAGCCTCAAGCCTTGCTCCTTCACATCCCTACTCCCCTACCCCCTCCTCTCCCACTGTGTTTGTGGCTACTGCCTGTTCCACGTAGAGGCAGGGGAAGCTGTGGCACAGCATGGTGACCAGTGTGAGAGTTTGCCAGGATTAGGACCCTTAGCAGCAAGGTTTGGTAGACATTGTCACCTCTTGACTTTAACCTCCAAAAGCTCATTTTGCTGGGATTTACAGTAAAACTTACTTCAGACTGCTAAATCTGGTCAACAAATTCTCCTCCTAATCACCAGAGACTTGCACAACTCCACACAAAAGCATGAGGCAAATCACCCCTCACCATCTTCCTGCCCTTTGGCCCTTCAGCACAAACAAAATTACCTCCCTCAGCAAGACAAACACCTGAGTGACAGACCTGGAACAAGTCCCTGCAGCACAACAGTGAGGGTTTGCACTCATACTCTGTCCCAAACAAACACCTGCCTCCAGCGGGGCTGGCTTGGCCTCCGTCCGTGGTGCAACCCCATTTTCTGCCAACATGATCCTATGAGGAATGAGGAATGATAATGCCTCTCCTGGAGCCTGTGCACTGACCTGTGGAGTGGTCAGGGCTGGAGAATAACATTCTCCTGCTGAGACAATGCTTCCCTCCCCTTCCTCTTCCTCTTCAGCATGATGCCTGCCCTCCTCCCAACCAATGTCATCCTCTCCAGCATCTGTCTGGTGTGTGACATGGCTTGCTCCCAGACTGTAATTTAACCCTCTTTCAGACTGGCTTGCCTGACAGGAGGGACTGAACCAGGCTGGCCGCAGTGTGCAATTACATCTGTCAGATTAGCCATAGCATGCATGATCCGGAGCACATGCCAGATGTGGCACACAAACAGCACTCGAGCCAGCACCAAGAGAGGGTTGTGCAGACAGATAATACCCAGCACAACATAAATCTTGCCAGTACAGAGTTAAGCCAGCATTGTTTTCTAAACAAATCTCAAACAGCAGAGTGAATTCATACTGGATCAGCATTTTCTACCATGTATCTGCAGCAGTTTTGACCCAGTACCAAGCTCCCTAGAGCTGGATTTATTGTCTTGTCCACCCTGAGTCAGTGCCAAAGCCATGTCCTGAGAGGACTGAGGAATTAAACCAATGCCAAATGACTTTGGAGGCTCCATACAGGAAGAGCTTGCTTTCTTCTGCAAACTTCTCAACAATGACACCAAGTGTGACTGCATGGGCACGCTCCCTGCCAGGCCAGGAGGAAGAGTGATACATCAACAACACCACGGTCACTTGTCACCCCAACACACGCCTGCGCGCACCGGAGGGTGTGAACCACAGGGGAAAGGATCACTTCACGGTATCATCAGCTGGCACCAGCATCCAGAAACAACCCCAGCAGGCAGCACCAGCCCTTCCCAAGGCTGACCAAAGCTGCTCCTGCCTGGCATGGTGATCACAAAGGAGAAGTGAGGAGCAGGACAGAACGAAAAGCAGGGCTCAGGGCACCCCAGAGAAGGAAGAAAAACAGCAAGAAGCAGCACAGAGAAGTTGAAGGCAGCAGTTTGTGTAGAAGGGTAGGTATTGGAGTAGTGGGTCAGGGGGCATTGAGGAACTGCAGATGAGGAAAACTGATGGCAGAGTCCTGCAGTGGCAGCAGAGGGATGCACTGGAAGATGCAGTGGAAGACGTGCCCTCCTTGTCAGCATCACCAGGTGGGACCTGGGCAGGAGGGGAGCAACTCATCACCTCCTTCAGGGGACACCACACCAGCACCACTGTTGGGGCTGCACAGTAGCACAGACCCTGCAGTCCCTTTCCCTCAAAGAAACACAACAGCCCCCAAAATCTGACTCTGAAAAACTCTGGTCTCTGCCAGAGTCTGTTCAGAGCCTGAAACCACAGCCTGGCAGGCTGCAAACTCACAGACCTCCCCTTTAAAATCCACTCCTCTGAGGTTACCCACTACTTAGCCAGCAGCTCATTGCTTTAGGGTCTGTTTTGGGGAGAGGCATCTCCAGGCACGTTCATGCTCCTTGAGGACTGGCAGCACGTCTGGGCCTGCCCAGGCACTGGGAAAAACAGCTGCTCCCACTCCCCTCCCACCCCCACACCACAGCAGCTCCAGCAGCATGGAGACATGGCATGGAAATAGTGCAGCTGATCTTCCTGCTTTCCCTGCAGAGGAGCTGAGGAAAGGGGCACTGAGGGCAGCCCCAGGCAGCAGGAAGCCCTTTCAGGTGCTCCCAAGAGCTTTGCGCCCCAAAATGGGTCAGGCTCGGCACAGGGCCCCTTCAGTGCCTGTGCAGGGCACACGGTGTTCCCAGCTTATGAAACACACTGTCTCCAGTAGGAAAACATCCCTTACAGTTGAGAAGGAGCACCAGGGGACAGCAGATAAGCAGTGACAAAGAGCATGCCCATCACCCCAAAAGCTGTGGCAGGCTGAGCTGGGTATTCAGAGGAGGTACCTGGCTAGGAAATGGAGGCCAGCATCTTCTGTGGGGAATTGGAATCCCCAAAATATCTGTGAGATGAAGAGGGAGGAGGAATCCTCCCCTCTCTGGCCCACTCCCGGCAGCACGATGCCCACTCCTGCTCTGCTGCAGGCTGCATCTCCAAAGTGACCCAGGCCAGGGCTGCGGAGCCCAGCTTTGCTGCTGGCCTGGCTGCAGCAGAGTCAGCCTGACTGCCCCTTCTCCCGAGAAATAGGGGAGGTGGAGAAAAATGACAAACGGAGAGGAGCAGACAGGTGTGTGCCCAGGGAGGGGTGGGGAAGGGGCAGAATGCACTCGGGACTGCGCGCGGGGGACCCTCAGCGCGTCCCTCGGCTGCTCTGCAAACAACCCCTCCCTGCACACGCATGCAGAGCCGCAAGGGAAGGGGCTCAGAGGGGAGGGAGCAGCTCTCCGTTGTGGGGAGGGTGCTGATGAAAGCCGAGATTTTGTTCACAGCACAGCAGAAACCCCTGCCCTTCTCCTCCCTCACACCTCTGGGGAACGAGAAACGAGAGGGAGGGAGGGCGGGATGCAGAGAGGCACAGACAGAGGTGCCGAGGCTGGCTTACCTCTCAGTGCCTGCGATGGGGGTGCCCGGTGCGCGGGAGGTAAATCCAGGGCTCTGCTCTCCTTGGCGAGTGCTGGGAAAGGTCTCTGTTCAGTCACATGAAGGAGTGGCCTGTGAGTAGGTGCTCCAGCTCACCGCCCGATCGAAGCTGCCATGGATTCATTGCGAACGACTTCGCCTTCTGTGAGGAGAGGAGGAAAGGGGAGGGAAAAAAAGAAAAGGAAAAAAACCACCAGCTTAAGACTTGGAGGGTAGATTCACTTCTTTCTTAGGTTTCCAATGGCAACTGAATATGCCACATATGAAGATCCAGGGTGTGTGTGTGTGTGTGTGAATGTGTGTGTGTGGGAGGGACGGAGAGATGCACAGCTGCTGAGTCCACAGGCAGTGTAGGGTGTGAGCTAGCCAAGGCATATCGGTGATTATGGGAACAGACAACTGGACACGGGCAGCAGAGTAGACAGACAGCCAGATGGAAAGAGACTGAAAGCATGGAAGGAGGTTGGCCTGTGTGCTAAGAGCCTGGCTGTCCCACTGCACACAAAAGGAGAGAGCACCTGACCCAACGCAGGGCAAGGTGCTGACGGAGCTGCTCCGGGAGAAGGTGAAGTGTGCAGACACACACGGCCGCACACACACACACACGCCACCTCCCAGCCCACACAGTCACCCAGGCACGCCCCTGCAAGGACACTCTGCACAGACAGGACACACACACACACACACACTGAACACACACACACAGACATTTACTCACTGGTCTTTCCAAACCAGCTTGCACACAACCCCTAAAACTCAGAGCTCCTCTAAAGGATGAGCTGCTTCTCTTCTTCGCATACACCCTGCACCTACCTACAAGGTTGCACATCTGTATTAAGATGCACACGTGATAACTCAGACAACCATCACATATCAGCTCCACCCAGCCTATTCCACCACTCCTATGAGTACACAGCAAAAACATTTTATACAGTGCAGCAAACAGTGATCCCTGCACAAATGCACGTGGAATACCCAAACATGTCTACCACACACCAGCTCCTGACCCCTTATACAAAACTGTCACTGCACAAACACACAGTGTTTAATGAGACCACTCCCACAGTGGAGACCAGAAAAAGTGCCATGTACACACACACACACACATCCATGTCAGTGCAAACACCACACTAGCAAATGACGTATCTGTAAGAAAATGAGGGCACATAAAACATCCGCATGCACTCAGGAACATAAGAAAGCACCAGTGGCTGTATATCACACACAAACATACTCTGCCTATGAATTGCCTGCAGCATACAAACTGATTGTATCAGATACTGTTACCTACCTAAACTCAGCCCACACAGTGGCATAGCATCCTTCTGGATCCTAAACATTAGCCCCAGACATATTCTGTCACATGGAAAACACAAATACTCATCAACATCCAACACAGGCAGACAAATACAAACTAGACATGAAACACAGACAGCCAGCACCACTCACCAAAAAAAAAAAAAAAAAAGAAAAACCAACAAAAAACGACGTTCTTGAAAGTTATGAAGCTGGAACTCACTTTGGAGACAGCTGTATTAGTCTGTGCAAGTGCACACACACTCTCCACTGCCACACCAAATCTGCTTTAACTGCCCCATCTCTGAGTAAGATCTTCCCTTTTTTTTTTTTTTTTCCCACACTTCCACTAATTCTGCCCATTCTACAATCTCCCATGTGTCTGTCCATGGACTGGAGCTGCCACTCTGCGGGGCAAAGTCTCTGGAGCAGAAAGCCTGCAAAAGCAACCACACTCATCCCTTCTCTTTCCCTCTGTTCTGGTGTTAGATGTGCATAATTTGCATGCAAAGAAGAGTGCGCAGTCCCACCAGCCCCGAGTGCTGTGAAATTGGCTGATAGTGGCATCAGGGGATGTGACTGCAAAACCTAAGCGTGGCAAAGAAGTACATAAATCCTTATGGGAAGCTGAGATTTGGCCAGGAAGGCACCAGCTTTCCCCAGGCCCCAGGAAAGACAAAGAGATACACGAGGTGGGTAAGAAGGGGCAAGAGAATGGAGATCGGCCCAGCACCAGGGACAGCACAGCGAGCACTCCGCCAGGCCGGTGTAACAAGCTCGGCAGTGTCACAGCGGGATGCTGCCAGCAATGACGGACGACGATCAGGGTTCGACATCAGGGCAGGCAAGCGTACCTGTGTGCCCCCGGGAAATGGGAGAGGCAAGGGAAAGCCTGGGCTTTTCAGCGGGGAAGAGCAGCTGTGGGTTATATGGCATAGGGGTCCATGGCTGCACTGGGATCATTGGAGCAGTGGTGGCACAGATAAAAAAGGAAGAGCTCACAGGCAGAAAAAAGACTGGCATAGGCGTGGCTTAGACAGAGGCAATGCAGGGGTTGCAGTCGGGTCTAGCCCCAGCCACACGGAGGAAGTGTGAAAGGAGTCCTGTAAGTTCTTGTGCCATGCTATTGCACAGCATGGGCTTCCAGCACGTATGGATACGCCTCGGTGTAGGTCAGTGGGATGTACATTGCAATGGCCTCTTCAGGAGCTCCCTGCCCTCACACGCATTACGCGCCCCAGCAGCCTCAGCCCCTTCCCAGTTCATGTACACTTTCCACACTCTGGCATGCCAACTCTCCGCTCCTCAAAGCCACCTGCTTCAGCACACTCCCACCTCCCCATGTCCATGTGGCAGCATCAGAGGAGCCAGAAGAAACATGTAGGGAAGCTCCCACTGCCACCTCATCCCTAAACACCCCTCTTCCCCTCTGCCTTCACTGGTGCCACCACCATTCACTTTTCTTAAGTGCTCTGAAGAAGCAGAAATTTCCTGTCTCTCTCAGCTAAGCATCGAGGCAATTTCAGCTTGCTAGTAACGTCAGTGCCTCGGCACTATGCTCAATTGTACCTGCGTGCCTCTTCCCACAAACATCCATTGTGCATTACAGCAGATGAATAATTTAGGCTGAAAGGGGACAAGTGAGAGAGTCTTTTGGGTCTCAGCAAGGCACATGTACAAAGCAGAGTGGAGATGGAGCTGCCTCATTTGGTCAAAGTTAACAGATGCTGCCAAACCTAGAAAAGCCACTATGGCCTGAAGTGCTACTTGGGTTAAAGTACGGTCATGAGGGCAATTTAGAGAGGCATTTGGGCTCAGATTTTCTAATAGGTGCTGAGAGTGACACAAAGGTGTTGTGTGTGCCTGGGCAAGGAGGATCTTCATCTCTGAGACACTTAGCACTGACCTAAGCAGCTGAAGAGAGCCACTAGTGGTAAAGGGAACCATCATCCTAAACTGACCTGCAAACCATCTGCTCCTGTGCTTCAGAAGCATGGAACAAGTACTGTGATTGGCTAAACAGGGGAAAAGAGGTTGAGAAAGCAAAGCAAACAGGAGCTGAGTGGGATGCAGATGCGTGTTTGGATATGTGCATCAGTGTTCCTCTCAAACAGATGCCACATCACAGTTTTGTGGTGGCATGCAGGGGGACCTGGAAGACACAAACATGGATCTACCAGCGCTGCCCTGAGTGAGCCCATCTGCATGGGGTAATGCTGGAAGGGGGCAACGTGGACAATGTGGTACCACGTGTGCAGGTGGGTGTGCAGGAATGCGTGGCCTCTGGTGAGCACCTATGTGTTGGTGCTGTGCATGTGCCTGCTGTGGGGAGTGGATGCCAGGTATGGATGTCTGGGAAGTGCCTGTGTGCATCAAGTGCTGCAGTGCAGGGTGAGCAGTGACTGTGTGCATGAGCCTGCTCCTTGCTGAACACAGTGGCACATTTGTGAGGTGCCACAGGGAGCGGTGGGTCCCTGTGGGCTGCCTTGTGTGTGTGTGGCAGCATTTACCTCGGTGAGACACCGGTGTGGTACTGCACACCTGCAGAGCCCTGGGAAAGCAGTGCAGTGCAGCAGCACAAAGCTATGGCAGTGTGCATGTACTGGAGGGCACCCCTGGGAGCGTCCAGGTTGGCAGGATGGGATCCCCCCTCTGGGTGGAACAGTCTGTCTGGCTCCTGCACTGCCTCTCCTCCTGGACTCCGCTTTTCCTTTCTCTCCTTCCCTCAGCTCCCCTTGCTCACTGGCAGCAGCATGCTCTGCCCTGGGAACCAACTCCCACTCACCACACTGGGAGGGAACTCCTTTCTTAGCAGTTCCCTGGTATTTTCCCATATTGAGAGCCAGAAAATGAAGGAAAAAACTCACTGGGCAACCTGAACTGGACCTATTCCCTTTCCATGTCCTTATTCCTTTTAACTGCATTACAAACTCACAAATTTTACCCAAACCCACAAACTTCTACCACGAAACCCCAAAGACTACAAACCAGACTCAGCTCACATCTGAGCCATGGGCCATCTCAGGTTGACACAGCTCAGGTAGGGCAGCTCAAGGAAACAGAGTTAGGAGAGAGGGGTCCCTGTAGCTGGGAATATGAGAGGCTCCTGCAGCTGCAGCCATACCTGTCTGACTTTCAGCTCCCCAGACAGAATTACCCATAGCTGGGGTTGGAGTGAGAAATTTTATGCAGGAATTGCAGTCAGCACAGCCCAAACTCATGCTTCTGGAGCCAAAGCAACATGTCTTAGCTGCTCTGTTATTGCTCCTATCAGAAGGCTAAACATTCTGCCAGATCCCACTTCCAGGGGAACTTCCAGGCTGGATTCCAAAGCATGGAGCCTGTCCACTTGGAGCACGTCCTGGGGCAGTGGGACTTGAGTAGGAAGAAAACCCCAACGATATTTATTTATTTATTTATTTATTTAGCCAATTCTGCAGATCACTACCTCCCTCCCAAACACCCTTCCCGGAGCTCTACTTGTTTGTTCTGAGGCTGATCTAAATTACTCAACTCCCCAAACTGAAATGCAAACAACTGGCCTCCATTTCAGACTTTGCTTTTGCCCTATATCCCACTTCACACCTATTCCCTCAGGAGGACAAAACTAGCACACAGGAGCCACTTGTGAAAATATGCTCACTTTCCCTGGAAGGCTTCGTGGGCTCCCAGTAGGACCCAGTTTCACCCAGGACCAGAAACATACAGTTTTGCCATGAAGTGGAGCCTTCACACTTAAGCACCATCTGGTTTTTTCCCAACTGCAGTCCTGAATCTGGGGTATCCCCAAACTTTACTCAATCCTATGCACTGAAAGCCTCACCTCTAAGCTCCATTTTGAACCCTTTGTATCCAGTTTTCTTCTGAACTCAGCCTTTCACTTCACACATGAGAGTGTTCTGTACCAAATTCCTTCTCTGATGTTTTCTCCACACCATACAAGACGACAGACTGGGAAAGTCTGGCTGTCTGATCCACTGCCTAGCAGCAGTCACGACCCACAGTGCAAGTCTCCAGGAGGCAGGACAATATTTGCCAGATTTTTTTTTCCCTACAGAGGAGCCCAGCTTATGGCTTAGACAATTTGGGTGACCTTTTCACTGCTGGCAATCACAACCAGGAAAATAGCCCTCTGTGCTAATATTTAAATGTCCACCATGAAAAGCACAGAATCAGCCTCAGCACCTGCTTCGGGCTTTCCCCTGTGCAGCACCACAGCATTGCTACTCCAATTCTTCTCTCACACTGAGGTCTTTCCCTCCAGCCCTGCATCCTTCTCTTCCCTGCTCAGCTTCATGAGCAGCTCCAGCCGATGCTTTTCCCATATCCTGCCCTGCAGCCCTGCCAGCTTTCCAGGCCCCACCAGGCATGCAGAGAGCGAGCCCCTGATTACCATTCAAGCTGGATTCTCATTAGGCTGAAATGCCCCTCCAGGAGATCCATTAACAGTCCATAAGGTTAACTTAATCCAGCCAGTCTTGTGTGGTCTCTGCCCAAATTCCCTATTACATTAACAATCTTGAGCCTTAATTAGCATGTGAGGCAGAGGTGGCATTATTAATGGATATAATATGGAGCATTAAGAATAAACAGGCCAGGCTGTCTCTCCCCCACCATGCATGCAAATCCTCTTCTGTGCAGAAATAGCGTGAGCTTCCCCCATGAGCAGCTCACGTGAAGGGCTCGGGTGCCCCAGACCAAAGACAAACCCTGGAGCGTATGCCAGGCTGCTGCAGGAGGGTGATGGGGAGGAAATGAGATCCCAGAGTGACCCTGCATCCGCCTGGGAGATGAGGGGCTGATAATGGGAAGACCACAGTGTGGCAAGTCCTGTGAGGCAAATCCTTGCACCAGGAAGGAGCAGTCATGTCCTTGGCTAACCCAGCCACCCCATCTTTCTGGGAGGCTTGGCAAAACAAGGCCAAGGTTATGTGAACCTCAGTTCCCTTGCAGGTTCCATTCACGCTGCCGTGTGCATGCACGCAGGATAACAGGATGGGTGTAAGGGCTCGAACACCGCGTGTAGGGAGGGCATGTCTGCCCGAGGGGAACAGGCTGTAGGAACCGGCTGCAGCTCTGCAAAATGCTCCTCATGAGTCTCCTTTCTGACCACTGAGCCCCAGTACACTGGGAATATAGGACAGGACAACCAGCTGAGGGAGAGAAGCAGTCATCTGGGGGACCAGAGAATCAATGATGGGGGTTCCAGCTTGGTGCAGATTGACCATGAGGTGGGGAAGGGACAGGTCCCTTTTGACACGGGCCGATGACTCACCGCACAGGTGGCTGCCCAAAAGAGCTTGGTCATTACAGGTGAAGGGTCAGTCTGGGACAGACCCTCTCCCAGGCCAGGCAGAGCCAGCACAGGCTTGAGAAGAGGAGAGGAGGACTGGTGCTGCCAGCAGCAGCGAGGGGCTGGGGCAGCAAAGGGTCAGGGATGCGCTGAGTATCATCCAGGAGAAATTGCAAGCCTGACACTTTCTTCTAATACAAGCACTTGCAAAATCATAAGGCAAAACAGAGGAGAAGAGAAGCAGAAGCAGCTAAGCCAAGGAAGCAGAGCCTAATGACAGGACCTCTGGACTGCTAATTCGCTTCCAGCAGCACCCAGCAGGATGGGGGCGAATAGAGAAGCATGTCCCAGGGACCCACAACTGCAGGGAATGGCTTCCTGAGTCTGGCTTGTCCCTGAGGTCTGACCCATGCTGTTCCAGCATGGCTCTGTTGTGCTGAGTGTGTCCCTCCGGGCTTTGCAGAAGGGCTTGCACTGAGAGCAATGATCCCTGAAGCACAGAGTGATATCCCTGTGCCTCGGCCCTGGAGCACTCGGCCAGTGCTAAGTAGCCTTGCTTAGCGAGGAGCAGTGCCTCAGGCTGGGCTCTCTCCCAGGGCTGCACTCAGCATCAGCCCAGCTGCCTTCCCATGCCCAGAGGAGCAGCAGACAACAGCAGAGGCCCTGAGCAGGGCCCAGTTCTTCCACTTTCCAGCACAGCAAGTTCCCCACTCCCCCAGGCCCACCAGCCAGCCCCTGCCAAATCCATTTGTCCAATCTTGTGCTTTCTACTAATCCTGTTGAGCCATCCTTTAAGTTGCTCTGAGGCAGAGATAGAAAAATACAAAGATGCCCTAAGAAGCTTCCCCTGACCTTGCTCAATTCAAGATAAAGGGCTTTGATTTAAAAAATTACAGTGCGGGTCTGTCAGTGATCCATTGCATGGATGAAAGGGAAACAAACAGAGACACAGGATGCAGCTAGTGCTAGGTGAGCAGACAGGGAGGGGAGAAAGGTTACAACCAGCATGGGGGAGGAGACAAAACAAAAGAAAGGACAGAAAATGAGAGGGGAGGAAGAAAAATAGCTTCTTCCTTGCCATCTCTGTACTTGACTATTGGTAGAAGAACTTTGTACATTCATGATGTTATACAACGCCCCATCACCTTTCATGGTCTGTAAGGAAGAGCGAGGCAGCTGCACTCTCTGTGGTGTGGCCAGGCTGGGGACAGGGCGGTAGGACTGGAGAGGAGCACCTTGCCCTGTCAGAAGCATCCAGTGGGGTACCTGACCGAAATCCCAAGGCACAAGTGCCTGCTAAAGAGATTGTCATCACTGTCTCTCCCTAGAAAGTTGTTTAGACTTTTCGTCTTCCACCCCTTCTCCCTTCCTTCACACCAGACCTCTCAGCTCATCTCCTTCCCTTCCTGACAGTGCTGTCTCTCACTCTCCCTGCTGCTTGTCCTGGCCCACATCACATCTGGCAGCATCTAAACAGGCTTCCCACCACCCACCTCAATCCCCTGCAGCCCTTGACTCAAAGGTTACTCAGAACAATTTTCCTCTGTAGGAAATGTCATAATGTCATAAGGACTAGTGACGGCAGCTTCTTCGTCCCTTCCCAACATTTGTTGCACCCCACAAGGGACCTTTAGTCCCTGGCAGGAGCCTGTTTCCCCCTTCTGAACCTCTTCTGTTTGAAGATCACTCATAAGATCGCTGATGTTTCATTTTCATTCTTCTTTTACAGGTATGTTAATCAGAAAAGGAAGCTTAAAGAAGGTGTACACCTCTGATAAAAATGCTGGAAAACTGATAACAATGGATGAGGAGAAGGCTAAGTGCTCAATAATATTTTTTGCCTCAGTCTTCAATGACATTTCTTCCCACATCTCTTGAGTGGATGGACAGTGGAATGGGGACTTGGAGAGCAAAGTGCTTCCCACTCCAAGTTCAGGTTCATGAGCACCCAAGGAACCTGAACATACATAAGCCTATGGGCCCTGACAAGATGCATCCCAGAGTCCTGAGAGAATTCTCTGATGTAGTTGCCAAGCCACTCTCCATGATATTAAAAAAGTCATGGCAGTAAAATGAAGTTCCAGGTGACTGGGAGAAGGGAAGCACTCTACCCATCTTTAAAAAGTGTAGAAAGGAGAACCCTGGGAACTACCAACCTGTCAGCTTCATTTCTGTGTCTGGGAAGATCATGGAAGATCCCCTTCCTATTGTTCAAGCCTCCTCAGAACCTGCCCACTTCTATCTTGATGACCAAGGGCACCTTCAACTGGTTTCAGAATTTTTGCCCACCTTCTTCAGCTCCTCCTGTACCATGTACGGGCACCACAGCTGACTGAAACATTTTCACCTGAGTGGGACCTGGTGCAGCTCATTGCTGTGGTGTCACTTCCCACCCAGCAATGTCCCATGTCCTGCTGCTAAAAGCTACACCACTGTCACCATGAAGGAGGCAGCAGATAGATGGAGAGAGATGAAAGGTGAAGGGATACAGGAAAAGAGACAACAGAGACTGTGAAATTATACAGGTCTATAAAACCACAGATGACAGAGGAAGGGCAGGGGAAAGAGGTGTTAACAGCCTCTTCCCACTCAAAGATCAAGGGTCAGGAAATTAAACCAGAAAGTTACAGGTTCAAGACAACTGCATGTGTGTGCTGAACAACTTCCTACTGTGAGATTCTGAGGATGCTAAAACTTTATCTGACCTCAAAAATCGGCAGGACAAATTCAGGGAAGAAATAAATCCACTGAGAACTATAAAGTGCACAACAGATCTTCCAGCACTGGGTCCCTCTATTCTGAGGCTGAAAGGGTGTTCAGAGGAAGTGCTGCTACACAGTTGTCCTGCCTGTATGCTATTCCCTCTTTCTACTGCAGCTGGAGATACTGCACTGGAAGAATCACAGCCCTGGCTTGGTAAAGTCCTTTTTGTATTCCTATGGCTTTCCATAGCCAGGCTGACCCAGATGTCATGGGCAACAGTAGCTCTGTGTAACAATAGTGTTTTGGTGCATTCAACCATTTTGGAGATGGGTGGACAAGGCAGCAAACGAAATAGCTCATGCCAAGAAAGATTATTTTTTTTTCCCTGACCAAAAGCTGGAAGTATGTCAGGTGTCATTTCAACCAGTCATTCCAGTATGGATCTTTGTTGGGAATAAAATCTCTGCTTGAGCCCTAGCTCCCTCGATGCCTATTTCCAGACTTTTCTAAGACCAAATCCCCTTTCCCTGTTGATAAACACAGAACTCTTTAAACAGACCATCTGTAACAGGTCCAACCCCCTTGAATTCCCTTCCATTTCCCTGACCTGTCTATCACACTATTCATGGCAGGCTCTCCACACTAATCCTTTTATTATGATCTCGCTCAATTTTCCTGGCCTATGACTGCAATGAGGAAAAAAGGGAGGGGTATTAATCCTTCTGACCTTGTTGTCCCAATTCTGGGCCATCTGTGACTAGGAATTCAGAGGAGGAAAGTCTGATCCTCCTGACCCCACTATCAACCCCTTGCTTTGGGAGGTTCAGTTTGTACTGTCCTAGAAAGATGTTGTGGAAAAACCCCTTTTCACTTACAGGCGCTTCCTATGACATTGCTTCCTAGACTAGCTTTCCAGCCAGAGAGGCTGGAGGGAATAACATCCTCCACCTCCATCAGACTCTGTTTACTTATTCCTCCTGTATCACCTCTCTGCTCCCTCAACAGCAGTTTCTGTTTCAGTTTTCTGGGGGTTCTTCCCAACCACGAGACAGGGAATCAATAAAAGGTGAAAGACAATCAAGCACCTCTTAAAATTTCCCTGGCAATGCTGCACATAAAGAGGAGGCCTTGCAGCTAAAGAGGAAGCCTTGCAGCTCACCCCCTTTCCACCAAGGGCTGAGTGCAGCCTGTTCCCTCCACTCCTTCCCACCAGCAGGTTTCCTTGCTGCCAGCAGTTGCATCTCCATGGACCTGCCACACTATTTCATAGACGGTTTGAGCACTCACAGCAGGAAGCTTGCATGTATCCTCAAGAGACAAATATTCTCCTCTTTGCTCAGCTTCATCCACACCTCTGACTTTGCCCATTTTTTGCCACTTTAAACAATCTCCTCCTTTCCTTGGTGTTTACAGTCCTCAATACACACAAACTGTTACATATCATTGTTTAGTCAAGCACTACATATTTTGTTCTTTTAATCTCTTCTCATAAATAAGTACCTTCAGCTCTTTCATAATTTTTATTGCTCTTCTCTGTACTCCCTCCAATTTATCACCCTCCTTCAGCTAGCACAGCACCCAGGTTTGCATGCTAGGTTTTCCAGACTGATCTTACTAAGGCCTTGGAGGTAACATGAATTTGGTCTCCCTAGTGCTTCAAGGCTTGATGTTTCTGGGTGTGCTTGAGTTTCTGGATGTCAGGAAAGCTGTCTCACTTCACACATTTGGCACCAAGTAATACAACTCAAGGCTGTCTCCCCTGGGAGAGGAAGAAGGTTCATGAGAGGTGGGGAGAAGAAGACTCATGGACAGGTGGGACAGGTGTCCTGCAGCTGAACAACGGACATGGCTACAAACCCTTACATACTCATACACCTCGAGAAGAGACATCTAATCCTGGATTTGGAAAAGGTGCATATGAACACACACATAAACACGTGTTCACTCCACAAATAAACCCCCAGTGACCTGCATCACACACGAGTGCACACAGGAGCACACACAGAGGGATAATACCACAAGACAGGAATGACACACATGTGCATGGAGACTTTGGACATGCACACGTAAGCTGTGCACACAAGAGGACAGGACAAAGTCTAGCAGAAAATGGTGCTCTCCCTGCTCACAAACATACATGTTCTCATGCATAAACCAATGCTCCCAGAGGAAAGATAGCAGTTCATGGAGTCCTTATAGTAGCCTAAAAATACACAGGCAGCTCTGACCCATCTGGTCTGCAGATTGAGCCTATGAGCCATGGAAAGAATGAAGACAAACATATGACACCTTGCCTTAAGGCAACTGGTAGCACATGCATCATACTGAGCCAGTCTTCACATCTTCAGACCCTTCCATAGTGATTACATTATCACCAAAGCTATTCAGAAGTGAGGTGAAAGCTGAGGACCACAGAGGGGAAGAAAGGGACTCTCTACAGGGCAGTTGTGGCAGAGCTAGGGACCCTCCGTCCTACTCTGTGACCCTCCCCCCCCAAGTCATGTTACTTATGATCCTTCCTCACAAGGATGTATTTGCTCCATCTTTCTGCTATCAGACATCCAAAGGAGTCAAAAGCACCCACAGTTTCTTGCAAACAGTCCTTCCCCTACAGCTTACCAAAACCAGATATTAACATTTTGTGAGAGTCACTGTATAGAGAACACAAATTCTTGGCCCCCAGACACATCTTCTCACTTCTGTGAAATTCATACTGCACCATCAGCTCCCCAGAGCATCACCTGGAATGAAATTCTGTGCTAAAGGGCTGAAAAGCTGGAGATGCACTCCCCAGGGTGACTGCAGATGAGAAAGAACAGCCCCGGCACATCAGTCGGGTCAGCACAGAATGGGCTTCACCTTCAACAGCAGAACAGACTCACCTGTGGGGTTTTGATCCCATGCCTATCTCCATGGCATCTGATGCTATGCTATAGGGCACCATGTAGCCACTGAGACTCCCCACACCAGGGATGCCTGGAGACCTTTGAAGACTCCCTGCAAGTGGCAACATCTAAGGACAAAACACATCAAGTCACTCACCTCAACCTGACTCCTGGTGGCTTGTTTGCCACCTCTTAAAATGCCATGGAAAGAGTGACAACTGCCCTTCCCTCCTTCTGCACCTCAGCTGGTCAGCTGGAACTGGGTTTCCTCTTGGCTTATGAATGTTGAGAAAATGAGGTCATTTCTCCTCAGTGACAGAAAATTATTTGGTGAGGAAAGCAGTTCATCTCAGGCAATGGCTATGTACCCCTGAGCTACCCAGGAGACCCTTAAAGAGGAGGTCAGGGCAAAACAAGGCACGAAACCAGCACCAGCTGGGGAGCACAGGAAAGGGCACAAATGCAGTGCTGCTAAAGTGGGGCTGTAACTGCTGCCAGACCAGCTCACCACTGAAGCAAACACAACAGCAGTCCCACAGTCATTGTCACCTCCGAAGTGTCAAGCTTGACTCATCTGAGGATTTAAATACAGCACTCATCTGGCTCACAGCTGTGAGAAACTCATCCTGACCCAGCAGAGAGAGAGGGCTGGAGGTGGGTCACAGCCCCGTGGTCTGCTCCCTGAGTTCTTCATTCTCCCCTTCCAGATCACAGAAGGGATTTCAGTGCCCCACTACCCTGGCAAAAGAGGTGGCTCCCATGCATGCAGCTTGCCTCTCCTTCATTAGGTCACTCCATGTCCTCCCTCACCCTCTTCCCACATGGAAAGGCACTGGAGGACACAGAGCTCTCTGCTCCTTCAGAACTGCTCAAGCACCTGCTGTAACTCCAGTCTGGGCAATCCTCACCAGCAGAACCTGCAGAGCTACCAGGCAAACTCCAGCTTTCCCCCTAGCTGCCAGCAGCCTGGGGTTCCTCACTGCTCAGGACAGCTCTGCTCCTCCATGAAGGAGAAAAGCAAAACCACCTCTGTTCCCAGAAAAGGGCATGTTTTGCTGGAACACATTTGCTCTGCACCTAAGCTGCTCCTGTCTGCTTTGGTGCGCAGGCATGGGCAAGGGCTGCAAGTGATTTTTGGGACATCAAATCCCTTTATCAGAGCAAGGCAGCCCTCATGAGCTCACAAGAGTGTGAGGACGGAGGTGTTCCCTACGTGTTCTCTGCCCCCCCTCACACCAATAAAAGAAACAACTTAGCCCAGGTCCATGCTTACAGGCGACCAAGGGAAAAAATACCACAGTATTTAGGATGAAGGAGAGAGCAGCCAGGTCTCTCTCCCTCAGCAAATGTGCTGATATTTTCTGACACAGCTGATAAGAGCACTGGGTGGTTTCAACAGGCCCTGATATGACCAGTCGCTTTTTTCCCAGGTGGGCAGAGCTTTTCGCCACTCTTCAACAGGGTCAGATGAGGCAGCTGCACTCTGCCTGGAGCTGCATCTGGCTTCTGACATGACCCAGGTAAGAACAAACATCGCGGACATCATCGCAGCTATGCTTCCCCCCCTTCTGCCTTCCCTGCAGTGGTTACCTTTCCCATTTTAACCACAAGCTGCCCCCCAGCAAAACCTACACCTCTGTATGCCCCCCTTCCCCAAATGCCCTCCCTATCCTCCGAGTAGCTTCTGCTCCACAGCATAGCTTTGCACCAGTGCAGCAGATCAGACAGCATATTCCCAAATACCCACTTTGCCTGGAGCTGGGGAAGAGCGGGAAAGGCCATGCATCCACAGTTCTTCCCTTGGTGTCGTAGTTTTTGATGGGGGAAAAGCAGTGAAGGCAGTGTGCTTCATGCCAACAAATCTGCATGCTTTGTGGGTTGGGTGCCCTGAAAGCCAGTCTCCCCCCAAGGAAAATAATGGCATGAGGAGGGTGGCAGATGGGGAAGGGGCTGGGGGTGGGGGGAAGGTTGGTATGTTGGGGAAATCAGTGGGATTAAAGTGTCTGCTTCTCACCCCTGGCACTGCATCGGCACCCTTCCACTCCCTGCAGCTTCCTCACTGCTGCTGGTACGGTCTGCACAGAGCAGGGAGGCGAGAGGGGGGCTGTATTTAAATATATTAATAATGCATGTTCCATGCAAATGAAGCTTCCTTTGAATATTACATTAGCGATGCTGTCAGGCTGCGCTTCTTGGGACCCAGGAGTGACGGGATGTGTGGGGACTCGGAAGGGGGGTGTGGGGAGGTAGGGCTCACCAGAAACTCCTTCATACCCCAGCACAGCCTCCTTCCTCCCCCTCCGCCCCAGCTCCCCCACATTACACACACTCCCACTCCCTCCCACCTCTCCGTGCGTGACAAATTCCTTGGCTGGCAGCGTGCAATGCAGCCAGGCTCCCCAGTCCCCAGGCCCCCTCCATGGCATGGGGCCCCCCTCCATCCCTACACCGCCTTTACGCCCCTCCAATCTCAGCAGTGCTCTCCCTGCTCCACAGCTTGGGGTATAGCTCTGTGCCTCCAGAGTGGGGAGAAGGGTCCTGCTCTGCAGCCTTTAGGGGGAAGGAAGGGGAGCAGTTCCTGGGTCCGGCCTGCACCCTGTGCACCCCTTTTGTTTGCAGCCACCGTGCCCGCGTAAGCCCAGAGCGGGTGCCGAGGGACGGCGGGCTGTGCCAGATGTATTTGCCCGGAGCACAGGAGCGATGCTGTCCCTCCCCATCACAGGCAGCCCGTTGCCTGGGCCCCGGGGAGCACGTTTGGTGTTTGTGCAGGGCCAGCCCGGCTCTGTGCACACTCGGCCGCGGGACACACGCGTGTGCTGCGTGCACGCGTGCAGGGCTGGGGCACACCAGCGCACACCAGACAGGGCATTACGCACAGCGGCTCCCGAATGTGCTGCCTCCTGCAGTATTAGCTGATTTATGCTGCCTTTCCCCAGCCAGATCCAAGCTCTGGAATGGGAACAGCGGCAGCTGTGCACTCCTGCCTGTCCTGGGATGAGAATAGGATGCGCCTGTTCGTCTCTCTCCCCCACCCCCCATCACTCCTCCTTCCCCCTCCTTTTGCTCCCATTCATTCATTCAGCTTCTCCTCCCCCCCCCATCCCATGCCCCAAAGCAGGAAGATCCTTATGCATAAAAATGTGGGCATGCTTTCTCTGGTGGAATAAACGGGCATGCAGACACCCTGCAGGCAATACATATACACTTACATATGCATTCGAGTAGCTGTCCTGGGCCCCTACATAAATACCCAGCTCCCACCACCACCACAGACACATTCACACACCCGACAGACACCACGCAATGACTTTTCTGCAGCCAGCCAGTCTCCCAGCAGAGCAGTGTAAGAGCAGAGGAGAGATTTACTCACTCCCTTGCATGCAAACCAGGCGAATATTCACTCACCACACAACGGACAGACACACAGACAGACAAACCACTGTCCGCAGAGGCTCCCCTGCAAAGTTTGCAGAGAGACAAGGAGCAGGGGGCTGAGGGATGAGACTGACTCCTTCTGTGTCCCATAACTGCAGGCAATACACAGAGAGGTCTGCCTGTCTGTACGTGCACATGTGTGCATGTATGTGTGGGGGTATATACATACACCTATAGCTACACCTATACATGGATACACACATGGACACGCACAGACCATATATTCACATGTATTCACACATATCTATAGTCACAGATATAGATACATGTACATATACATACATATATCGCCTCCTTTTGCAAGGTCTGAATAGATGCAGATGGGTCAAACCCAGCTGTGTGCAGCAAGCCCTGAACCTATTCAGCATCCCGATCCTAAGCAGAGCACACACACACACACACACACACACACACACACACACGGTGAAAGGGAGACCCGTCTCCAAGCCTCTCTCCCTCCCTCCCATCACCCCATGTAGGCATAATCTCCCCCCACCCCCCACAGACACACACACCCTGGGCCACTTCCCCATCTCCTTTGCACTCACCCCTCGCCTTCATCCTCGGATCAGAGGTATCCAACCCCCGGGGAGTGCGTGCACAAGCTGGAGGAAAAGGGCAATCCGTGCATCCCGCCCTTCTCCCCCTTTTCCAATCTCAGCTGCTTCTCCGAGAGGCAACACGGACGGCAGCCGGGAGCCGAGGACACGCGAGGCAGCAGCACAAGGACTGCACACAAAAACGTGTCACACACACGCACGCACACACACGTACCTGCTTCTGGAGGGGTGACTGCTCCCAGCTTCCATACGGGGCATGACAGAGACGAAGTGGAGGCACAAAAGACCCCGGTCCTCAAGCAACTTGCAGCCCTGCAGATGTGTTTGTGTGGGGGGGTGTCCCCACTTGTGTCACCCCTGGGAGCTGTAGCGTTCCTTGCCCCGCAGCTGGCTCATTCCCGGCCGCACCTAGGCAGCGCTCCCAGCCATGCACAGGCGCGAGCACGGCAGGCGGGGATGGAGCAGCAGTCCGGGGAGGGCACGCACAGCCGGAGGATTTGCTGCCTTCGCCGCATCCGCATCACTGGGGGAAGAAGGCAGAAAGGGCTGTATTGGCATTTAAAACGCAAGTAATTAATTCGCCACAGGCTCGGCTGATAGGGCTCTGGGACCAGAGCCGGCGGCACTGCTTCTCCCAGCTGGGAAGGCTGTGACAGGCAAAGGACCCTCTCCCATGGAGCCAGTTCCGAGCTCTCCTCGCCTGCACAGCCACTGCTCCGGTGCAGGCGGAAAGGGGTGGGCCTCCACCGGAGACATGAGCACACACATGCAACAGCTGCTGGGAGCTGCACACACACGCACAAACACACACGCAGACACAATTCCCCACAACAGCTGCTCAGGAGCTACACACCACACACAACAGCTTCCCAGGAATACACACAAACAACAGCTGCTGGGGAATCGCACACACACACACAGAGGCTACAGCTTCCCAGGATTAAGTCACCCACATGAAAATACAACAGCTTCTATGAACCACACAGCTACAAGCAACAGCTGCTGAGGAGCTACACACACACACACAGAGAGAGAGAGAGATGCATGCAACAGATATACACCTACTGACACAGGTACGTGCAGCCATCAGAAACTACACCTGGATACAAGCCCCTGTGTTATTTGCTAAAAAAATTGACACATAAAAACGTAACAGGAGGTGGAGAAAACCTTTCATCCACACACAAACACATGCATATGACTGCTCTGGGGACATTGTCTATCACACACCTCCTCAAATCACCACCACAGAAACACAACAGCTCCTCAGGAAGCTCATGGAGCCCCATAGCCTCCTGTATGTCTGAAAGACCTTCCACCTCCCTCTCCCCAAACCCACATGTGCCATCGCCAATGGAGATCTTGCTCACAGTCAGAAACAAGCATCCATGTGCACCAGGTGTTGGGGACTCAGTATTTGGCCCCCAAATACTTCACACACTCAATACCTGCTAGGAAAGCACATTACCAAACACAGGGTCACTCTTAAGAAATTACTCCCCAGTTCCTTGATAGAAAGCAAAAGCACACATGACAGACATACATCATCTCTGTAGAGACATGCAAGACCACAGCTGAAGGGACACGATGCACCCCTCACACTCACCGCAGCAGTGGAGGGACTGCCTGTCTCACTCAGAGACATGCACACATGCAACAGCTGAAAAAAACTTAGGGACATTGGATGGGAGCTGGCTTCCTGGGATGTGCAATCCAGCCTCCTGCTATTCCAGGCAACCACATCATACAGTCTTGCTCAGAAATGTCTCAAGATCCATCTGAGTACTGTAAGACTATTTGCTTCCAGCTCAGAAGCCACGTTGAAGTTAGAAGCCGGCCCCAACATCTGCATTTACCCAGGCCCAACTCAACCCCACGTGTTCCTGGGCCAGCCAGACACATTCTTCACCCGGGCATGCATAGAGGTTGCAAGAACGAGTGGAAGTGCTCTGAAAGCTCCATTCCCACCTGAACAGACACCTCCTGCCCTCCTGCTTCACACAAACATAACACACACACAACATCTGGGTGAAGACCTTCCCCTCAGCATAAATACCAACATGCTTGCAACAGCTTCTAGGTAAACAGACACCTAGGCCTGCCACCCTCAGCACTCACATGCACTCAGGTACAGAATATACAAACATGTATAACTCTAATGGGAAACTAATGATTTTCTTCATGCAGTCCAGAAACTGAAGAGGAATTAGGCTGACACACACACCACTGCAAGCAGCACTGTTATTATATGTATTATATTAATGGTGTGAAACTGCAGCAGGGAAGATTTAGGTTGGATATTAGGAAAAGATTTTTCACCCAGAGGGTGGTTGACACTTGAACAGAGTCCCCAGGGAAGTGGTCACAGCACCAGCCTGACAGAGTTCCAGAGGCATTTGAGCAATACTGTGAGGCACATGGTGTGATTTTTGGCTTGTCTTGTGCAGAACCAGGAGTTGGACTCAGTGTTTCTTGTGGATCCCTTCCAATTCAGGATATTCTATTCTATTCTATAATATTCTATTCATTTTGTGACACCCATTGCATCTGAAGAAGGTCACCTGTGGCCCACCTCCCCATCCTTCCAGTTAATATATGAGCACAGAGCAATGTAAATGCCCCATCTATCTCATGCCTGCAGCTTTATAGAAGGAAGGTGAGCTCAAAAGAGGGGTCATGCATAATCATCTCATGTAAATCCAACCCCAGCAAGCGGAGGACTACCCCTAATCTTCTCACATGCATACAAGAGCCTCATGGACAGAACACCAAACCAATAAACCTCTACATGGGGAGGCAAACAATAAATAGCTCCAAGGGAATGAGTTGCCTCCCTCAAAACATAGGCAAGCACAAAGGACCCATCTACAGAAGGAGGCCTGGATCACACACATCATCTGAATGGCATGAAGAAACAAGTTGACCCACTAGGCACAAACACACAAGTCATCAGTCCTTTTGAAAATGACACATAGGAAGCTTGTTGTGCCCTCTTGTACTCCAAACCTGCAAACCCAAGTGGGAAAAATCACCCAGACACAAAATTACACACAAAGACCCACACACTCCTCAGGCAGACAGGCATGCAGCTCTGAGGACACTTCTGGATGTTCCTTGGACCATCTGTAGACATCTGTTCCCAGTAGATTAAATGCCAAAACTACTCACACCTCCCAGAATCAGAGAAGGAAGCTTGTCTTGGCAACTACAGACTTAAATTTCCTTGCCTTTATCACTTTGGGGTGTTATGACTGTGGGGTGTTTCCTCCAAGCTCTTTTGAAGCTAAAAGCTAAATGAACACAGACTTGCTTCCATCTCTCTCTACTTCCTCCAAGGACAGACAGTATCTAATTTTGGAGGGTGTTGAAGTAGGAGAAAAGGTTTCCAAGTCCAAATTAATGCAGGATTTGTTCCTGCTTGAGTTCCTCCAGGATCATCTTGCAGTCTGTTTGTGATGAGTCTCCCAGAGGCTCTCCTGCTGGCACACATCCCTTCAGGACTCTGAAGTGCTGGGGCAGGATCCTTGTACTGCCAGGGCTTTTGGTGGGGGGGTCAAATTGTATTTGCTCATACTTCCACTGACCCAGGAACAACAACTAACTGCAGCAGAACAGAAGTGCGCCAAGAGACAAGCAGAAGCAAGCACCACATTTCCAGCAGTGTGGGACATTTGGGTCCTCAATCTGATTCAAAGCCAGTCCCTCTGTGCCTATTTGTCCCATTGCAGATGACCTAGAGGGTACAGAAGCTTACCCCCATGTTTATTTTGCAGAGGCTCTGACCTTGCCAAAAGCCCTGGAAAGACTCTGTTGTTTTTTACTTCACAAATGAAAAAAAAAAAAATCACTGAGAGAGGAAAAAAAACCTCCTAAGGACGTCATAGATACTTTAAGTCAGCTGCAGAGGTGCCTCATTCCCTATGTCCAGCAGTACAGAAAAAGAATAACCTTCTAATTCTTTTGTGCCAATGTCTTTGAGACCACTACCTACAGTCAGGCCTGACCTTTCTGCCCCCTAATGGGGATGAAAACAGCCCCAAAAACCACTTTGGTTTATACCTTTCTGTTCAGCTCCTGCTCTGTTGGGCTGCCACATTCTCTAAGACTGGAGATGCTGTTAGAGGTGAACAAGGGAGCTGACCTTATTAGAGCAATTCCCTAGTGATTTTCCAACATATGCCAGGGAGTTGTTAAGTCCTAGAACAGCCCAGAATCTGGGAATCACAAAAGTGATGATAAAACTGATTTTTTAACCCTCTGTGCCCCGCCTGGGGATTATCAGTTCAGTGGGATGGTATCTATACTCCACGTAAGGAGTGGGGGCGGGGAGTGCAGCCAGCCATCCCTCTCTCAGCCATCACCTTGTACCGTTTATCCCAGAAGGAGGGGAGAGCCGGGCAGGGAAGGCAGCCACGCAGTCTGCCTGCACTACCTGCGGTGTGTGCTGCCAGGGAAGGGAGCCTCGCTGGCAGCGGTTCCAGCTCGCGGCAGATCAGCCCTTCTCCCTCTCTGCCTTTTCCCCTGCACATCTGCCCGCCTCCCACTAGGGCACGACTGGGTCCCACGGATGGGGAAAACAGGCCAAGGGAGAAGGCTGGGCTCTGCCCTCGTTGCAGTCAGAATCTCTCCGCTGATCTATACTGCGGTGAGCAGTGACAGATTGATTTTACAGCTCTGCTTGGAGCCGGCCGCTGGCCCTGGGCTGTGGATGAATCAGCTTTCTCTGGTCCTTGGCTTTTATTTCATTATTTTACTGCAACCTCGCTCACAGGCAGCTAAAGAGGGAGCGACAGGGAGAAACATGAAGTTGGCAAATTTCCTTCCCTGCTCTTGTGCTCCCAGCCTCCCAGCCTGGCTTTGGGACTCCAGGAGGAGGGAGGGAAGGGATTGTTTTCCAGGAACTGACATCTATCAGGAATAAAGACATGAGGCTCATTCTACATGGGTAGATGCCTGTTGCAGTGGCTGTGGGAGACAGCAAAGACTGCACAGGCACTGCACAGCATGAACGGTTCCTGCTCTGCTATGACAATGCCTCATTGCCAAATGGAGGGGGTCCAGTTTTCAATACAAGGGACAGCATGTTTGGAAATAACAATGCGCTCAATCCTTGACTGCATTGGACACTAACCTGCTTACAGACTCCAGCATGGAAGTGATACCAGGTTCTCTTCTTATAGTTGTGGACATGGAGGAGGGGGCAAGGGCTCTACCCTGCTGTCCCCAGGAGGTCTCAGAGCATGCCACAGACACAAGGTTCTCCTGAAATGAGGTAGGTCCTCTAGGAGTGGAATTTACTTCCTTCCTTCTCCTGGCTGTGGATATTGTAGACGTTGCTCAGAGAAAGCCAGTTTTGACTCGCTTGGTTCTTGCACCATCAAGAAGAGCAACAGTGAACTCAAGCAAGCATGGAGCAACAAAATCAAAGGGCAGAAAGGTGTTGGGTTTTTCCAGCTCCAACCTGTAACTACAGTGGGACAGCTCAATCCAGACTGTTGAAGCAGTCTGGAGAGAGAAGAGCAGAGAACAGAGGGACCAACCAAAGAGCAACAAATGTTCCTCTCCACATCCCCAACATCTCAGGTGTGAATAGGAGGAAATATCTGCTCTATCAGACTTGCTTTGAAAAAATCTCTTTGTCAGAACTGAAGATCTACTCAGAGAGCCCCTCACCTGTGCTGGCACCTACTGTGTAAGAGGAGGAGTAGCCAAAGGAACCCAACACCAGTTTGGCCTGCTCCAGCCTTCTTCCTACACGCTCGCTTCCCAAGAGGAATTCACATCACAATGGATGGTACTTCCATTGCAGTGGATTCAGGACACCTTGGAGCTTTCTCCTGCCTTATTCCAGAGCTCTCCAGCCATACAGACTGCCTAGGGAAGGAGTGTTCCTCAGAGGACAAATGTCTGAAGACAGACAGCTAAAGCATTGTGTCATTGGGCTCCCCCAAGCTCACACATATCCTTTCTCTCCACCTGCCCCTGCGCGAGCATCAGAGAGTGGCCTTGGAGGTGGCCAGCACAGCTCAAACCGTCAGAAGGCAAGGGCCTTTTGATCTGCAAAGATCAAGGTGTGAGAGGGAAAGGGAGGGGAATCAGGACAAGAAAAGCAGGAGAGGCTTCCCAGTGGTCTGTCCCAGCAAGAGGGAGGGAGACAGCAAAGTCCATCTCATCCACTTTGTGTAATCTTTTAATCTCTTGGTTTTTAATCTTTCACATCAAGAATGAGACACATCATTAAGAGTAGAAAAAATCCCAGTTGGAAGGGAGATGGGGATGGTGAAGGAGACAAAAAGCCCCTTATTTCTAAGTCTTCTGCTTTGTTCCCTTTCTCTATGTCTCTCTCCCCCCTTCTTCCTTTTTCCTCTCTGCTTACAAGCAATAATATAGGTGAACTAGCAGACACAGAACACACTGGAGGCCTCAGCACCCAAACGGCGGGCAGTGCCATGGCCTAGGTGTGGTGCAGGTCAAGCCCTGCCTTGGTGGCAGTCTTCAGTAACACACAGGCACAAGGTTCAGTGTGCCAGCTCCTCTTGAAGATCTCTTCTGCAGCCAGAGGGACAAACAGCAAACACTGCCAGCCAGGTTTCCTCTTGTCAGAGACAGGGTGACCTGTAGAAGCCAGCCCACCCCTCATCAGGAGAGGAGAAACAAGTTTTTGGAGGGCAAAGGAGGACCTGGTGGCACTGACTGACTTGTCCCACAGCCTCAGGCTGGGCACTCCACATCTCAGCTTCTCCCATCTGTCCAATCCCGTGGATAACAATCCTCACCTCAGAGGGTGATTGAAAGAGGTTAATGAATTAACATTTGTAAAAGCTTTAGATAAAAGGCTAAGGATTATTGCTGTTGTTATGCATGGAAACAACTCCTAACGAGCATTTCCCATCTCCTCCCTCCTTCGAGCCTGGGGGATCATCTGACACAGATCCTGCCACACAGGAGCTCCCCCAGAGATGGAATTACAGGGAGCAGGCTGCAGGCTGCCAGAGACACTAATCAGGGGAAGACAAATTGGGGCCACTCCATCAACCAACAACGTGCTGGGGTGTGGGGCCGAGAGCCTCTCCAGTCACTCTCTAATGACTGGTGACAGGTCCATGCCACTCCCGTCAAAGTTCAGCAGGAAAAGGCTGCTGACTTCTGACCATAGCAAGCCTGCCCCTCCTCTTGCCCTTTTCAAGGCTGTTGACTGACCCAAGATAGATGCACAAGGATTTGCTTTAAGAAAAGCTTAATCCCCAAAGGAAACTTCTGGGCTGCTGGCTTGCAGCAAGATTCAGGAACAGGCCAGAGAGACATTCCAATCACAGGCATAGGAAGAGACTAGCTGGCATCAGATTTCAGTATCTTAAACCTTGAGCAAAATGTTTTCTAGGCTAGGGATGAGAAGTAATTCAAAGCAGAAGTCTTAACATTAAACATCTCTCCCTTACACACAAATATAACCTCAAGGGAGAAAAGCCCTCCCTAACTCGCCTGCTATAAATACACCAAACCACTTAAAATGGCTATGTTAAAAGAGAGCTGGTAATTTGATAGTGGTCTCCACTTAATTAGATTAGGCTCTTCTTGAACTCAAGGGCTGAAAGCAGCTGATCCTCCTTTCTTTTTCAGTATTATCCCCTCAGCTGCCATGCAGGAAATTATTGTAGTCACCCATGTCTTGGGCAGCTGGATCACCAACCACATCTGTGCCACAAAGTGCAGAGCTCCAGGTCCCAGAAGAGAGGGGCTGCACCAGCACAGTGCCCCGTCCGGGCTGCTCAGCACTGCTGAAAGTAAACACTGCTGTGCACAGGTGGTGACAAAGTTCTTCCGTCACATCTGGGACACAAATCAGCCTCCCTGCAGCGGGTGGGAATTACACTTGAGCTAGGCAAATAGCAAACAGCACAGTTAGTCCCCCCTGCAACAGGAGACCAGAGGACAGCAATACCTTGGTCTTCTCAGGAGACTGGAGCATTTCTCTAAAAACCATATACACAGCCAGAATATTTTTTAAAGTACCTTGTTTGCCTGACTTCTCACTAAGAAGGAAGTAAGTGACCTGTTTGTAGGTTACTGGAGCTAGTTGCCAGGGTCTGTACCTGATCATCATTGATAATAAGACAAAAAGTCACTTGGAAGGGAGAGGCAAAGCTGTTGTGGTCTTAGGACAGTGACTTGACTTCGTCAGCTCTTGAGGGATTTGCCAAGCCTCCCCAGCAATGCAGTCAGCCTGTCATTACCTTTCTCCCTGGAGTCCAATCCAGTTCTCATTCAAACTGAGAATAATTGTGGGACTGCTATTAAACTGCTGTATTGGACTGATGTCCTTCCTATCCGGGTCTTCCAACCTTTGCTCAGTGAACTTTATTCTGTCCCTAGCAGGGCTGCATTCTACTCCCTCCACAAAAAACCTCCAGACTTGGAGAATTAAAATTGCCAGACCTTTTGCTCTCCTTCAGCAATGGAGGAAGTTTGTTTTAACAACACACAATTTTCTATTCAGTATGTTCTTAATTAATAGTAAAATATGTGTCGGGTTGTTTTGTTGTGGGTTGGTTTTTTTTTAATCCTCCTTTTTTTGTTAGTTATTCAGTTTGATTTTTTTATTTTACCTCGTTAATGTAGTGGTGATTTAGATGCAGTTTCCTCTCTCTGCTGCACTTAATGAGTCGTCAGCTTTATTCACTCTCACCCGCATCCTCATGGGAGCATGCTTTGATTTTCTAGTGGGTGCATGAAAACACAGATTAAAGCAATTAGACAGAAATAATCTTAGGGAAAGGGGAAAGAGATCCAGAGCACCTAATTATACCATTTTAATCAAGATACAATTATGCAGAGACTTTTATAGATTATAAATTAACCAAACTCCAAAGGCAGAAAAAATATCATTTTAAATATGGTTCATTATGCTTGTTGTTTCTGTCTTGTGAACTCTCTCAAACTGGACTTCAGGGTTCATGTAGAAAAATAATCTGGACAGGGCTGTGCAGAAATGGAGGAGAAATAGACTTAGAAGACCCTGCTTGCTAGGATCAGGGTCTGGAAATGGCCTCTAAGGGAAGGTGGGGAGCACAGCACATTTCTCACTCCCTGGTTTCACAGTCTTTTCGCAGTGAGTATGTGCACCTGCTGGTCAGCCAGGCTGACTGAAGACCTCCAGCCACCTTGCATGGCTCAGATAAGGAAAGCCCCAGTTCATGTCTGGGTCTTGCTTTGCCCGAAAAGGCTGTGCCAAGCTGCCAGTGAAGGACTGTGGGTACTGTAGTCTAAGGAGCAATTTTCCAAGCTACAAACATTCCAATTAGAAACACAGTGAGTGGGCAAACAAAACACATCAGGCTGGATGTGTTTTCTTCTGAACCCTGGAGGAACTTAAGCCAGCTGCTCCAGATTTATAGCTGCTCCAGATTTATTGCAGCAAAACCACAAGGCACTCAGGCTCTCAGAGCACGTAGGAAGGTGCTCTGCTCCTGCCATCTCTGCAGAGGAGACAGGGAGACCCCCATCCCCCCAGAATCCCAGGGAATCCCAGTTTCCCATGTAGCTGTCATACTGACTTTATGATGGGGAGGATGTCCAGACCTTGGGCAGAAGCAGGAGGGCAATTCAGGCACCTCTGGCTGGGTGGCTGCAGCCCAGTGATGCCAGTGAGGCATCCTGCTGGTCACTTCTGCTGTGAGCACTGCTCCAGCCATCCCTCCTGTGCGTGGCACTCCTTGAGCTGCTTCCAGGTGATGAGGAGACAGGAGAGGCCTCACCGCAGTAATCCTCAGCTCCCTCAGAGGTTTGCCAAGTCTCCTGAAAGGTTTTGCTGCACTGCGGCCTGTGCAAAACACTCCTCCAGAAGAGTCTGCTGCCAGGCACCTCTCACAGGGCTGTCTCAGCCCACCAGGGCTTGTCTCCATGGCCATGGCCACCCTGTGCCATCAGCAGCAGTGCTGAAATGGCTCCTGTCTTCTCCATTGAGGGCCATGCTCTCGTGTGCCAAAGGACCAGCCTTGACCATTTCCCACCTGCGAGTCAGTCCTGCTGACACTGTCTGCAAGGTGAGGGTGGCTGGGATGTGCCCAGGGCTGGCCTGCCACAGTGACATCACCAGGAGAGGCAGCTGGGAAAGGAAGGGGACTGACGGGTCCTGCTATTGAGCCCGAGGCTCCAAGGAGTGAAAGACAGCTGCCCTTTCCCTCAGCTGCCCTGTGCCAGACCTATGCCACTGCCTTGGCAGGGAAATCCCTGGGCTGTGTGTACTCTGTCTCCCATCCACGCCTGTGTCCGAGTGAGCTGATGGAGCCAGACACGGGAGATTCCCAGGACTCCTCTCCCTTGCATCCTCCTCACCATTTCCTCCTTCCCCCTCCCGCAGTGATGAAAACACGGCTTGCAAGGCTGCTGCACTTCATCACCACCGCCTCCTTCAGTCAGGGCAGAGCCCCTGAGGGCCGCGGGGTTTGGGGGCGGCCCCGCTGCCCCTCGGAGGGCTCGGTCTGGCGGGTGAGCGCGGTACCGGAGTGCCATCTGCTGGCCCCATTGCCGGGCTGTCCGACCGGCCCAGGCCTGGCACACCCCCAGGAGCCCTGGGAAGCTGGGCCTCGGCTTGTCCCCACCGTGCCCGACACCCCTGCCATGCTGGGCACCACTCCAGGATCAGCACGGAGCCCTGCCCGTGCTGGGCCAGAGCCCAGAGGAGCCAGCAGGGTGGGGAAGAGGGGACAGAAATGATTGTAAGGCAGCAATTGCTCTCCTGCTTACCCAGCGCTACGGCGGCCATGCGGCAGAGACTCCCAGTGACCCGTGGGATATGCGCCCCATTCCGTGGAAGGAAAAGTCCATCCCCTCCTCCTTAGCCCCGAGAGGCAAGAAAATTAGAGTGGTGGTGACATGGGCAGAGGAAGAGCACTCTCTCTCCCTTCAGGCTTGGTGCCATTCAAATGGTTGACCCTCTCCACAGAGCTGGGGCAAAACATCCTGACCATTTACCTGTTCCGGGTGGTTGGGATCTTCCGTCACACTGGGATGTGTGTGCATCTTATTCTCTTATTCCTCACGCCAAATTTTCCTGCAGAGCTCCCCTAGATAACTCCCAGTGTTTTGACTATGCCAACCTTCCATGGTGAAACTGGCAGGGAAGATTGGAATCATTCTGCCTGGACCCAGGACACTAGGATTCGGACCCACCTGTGGATTCCTGAGTGATGCTAAGAAAGCTCCCAAGACTGAGCACACAGGATCTGAAGTCCCTGTGGATCAATGCTGATTTACACCAGCAGAAAACATGCTGTCTCTGGGCTCTGGAACTAAAAAGGTGACATTGAGTTGCTCGCAGGAGTGGAGAAAATGAGAGAGCGAGATGACAATGCAGGGAACACAGGTTCCTCTGTGGAGCTGGTCACGGGGTGCTCCAGCACATAAGGCGTTCAAGCAGGGATAACACTGACCTGACAGACATGAGGTGAGCTAATTAGCAGTGCTCTTCTCAGGCTCCTTCCAAGCTCAAGTGCTGCAGAAATGCTGAATACCAGGTCTAGTTACTATCCAGGGCAATTGTTAGCTGGAAAGAGGTAATGGAGACTGGTTATCCAGGGAGACTACTTGAGTTTGGGTCTGGGGGTGTGCTGAGGTATTTGGGGGCCTCTGAGGGAGAGATGCAGCAAGGTGCTGAACATGCCAGTGTGAGTGGGCCTGACAGAGCACAGAGGAGTCCCAGAGGAGCCCTGGAGGAGAATTCCTGAGGAGAAATTTCCTCCCACTTGTCATGGGTAGGCAGCTGAGCCCTGCATGCTCTTCCATCAGGAACTGCCCTTTATAAATATTACAGAACAGTGACAGAAAAAAAAAAAAAAAGTCATATGCAGTGGAAGGAGGGTTTTTTAATGAAGAAAAAAAGGTGTCCTGCAACCTCATCAAGGGGAGCAGTGCTGCATCCTGCACTGTAAGAAAACATTAAAATTGTTTAGAGATGCAGTACATCAAAAGACTTCATCATGGGACTAACACAAAGTGTTGCCACCCTCACTGGGATTGCTTGTGGTCTTGAAATGCCATGCATGGCAGCTCTCTGCCAGGGAGGGAGTATGAGTAGACACCATTCTTTCCTGGCTTTCATTAGAGTAATGTAAAAAATAAGCTGACAGTATCCAAGGTGAAGTAAAAACTTCCCTTTCCCTCAGCTTTTCATTAAGCACTGCTGAAACCACTGCCCTCTCTCCCTGTCTGATAGTCATCTAAATGTTGAGCCACAGACAATGAGGAGCCAATCTCTGCTCCTATTAACCCAAAGTGCTGGAAAGATTGCAGGGCAGAAAAACCACTTTGCCTGGTAAAAATGTAAATGTCACTTTATAGAGGACAACTTCAATTTGACAGAAAATCCACCACCTCATCCAAACACTTTGTGAGCTCTTTTGGATGCCATGCCATGGCTTGTTGAGCAAGCAAGGTGGAACACAACTGCTATTTTTCCAAACCCATCCACTCAATCTCCATCTGCAGTCCATTTATCTGTCACTGGATGGGCCTGTCACTGCCACAAGGGCTCCCCTTTTAAAAAAGCACCAAAAACAGTGAAAGGCAGCCAAGATCTCCTTCCTGTCTCCTCACCAGACAAATTCAGATCCGTAAGATGTTGGCATGGATCCCATTCTCCATGATCCCCTGGCTAAATCCCAACCAAAGTGGTGTCAGACTGGGAGTTCCCTGGGCTCCTCTAAATGAAAATTATTTTCTGCCACTGAGATTGAGATCCCATTATCCCATTCTGGATCACTTCCAAGTAGCACAGGAGCCTTCAGCCTGTTTTCTCACCCACTAGGTACCAGCTCCTACCAAGTAAATCAATACTCTCCTGTTGTCCTGCAGCAGTGCTGGGGAACAGCTTCAGGGACATCTCAGGATTTGCAAAGTTCCCAGGGGGAAGAGGCCTGTGATTATTCCTGTGCCTCAAAACTGGACTTTCAGGAGAAGAGCTGAGAGATAGAAATCCACTGAAGTCCTGGAACAAGCCCTGACTACAAAGCTCTGCAAGCTTCATTTCCTCAATGTCTCTATGGCCTTCTGCCCCATTCCCAGCCTGGTTGTTTTGTGTTGGCACAGACCACATGAGAAACAAAGACCAGAATTCCTCTGAGATGTAGGAAATTCTTTTTATCAGAGCTCTACCCAACCCCCCCATCCATCAGTCAGTGAGTCCCATTGTCTGCCAGACTGTTTTAATTCCTTTTCTGTGAATGCTTCCTGCCTTCACCACCCTGGAAGTTCCTCCTTAGATCAGGTGGAAGGCATGGGGCAGTGTGTGAAATAGTTAGCTCCCCTGCTGAGGATGCCAATTTCCATCAGCCATACTAGGGTTCCAAAAAAATAAGAACACTCCAGGTATTTTGCACTCCAGGGCACAGAGGGCTCTCAGAGAAAACCACAGCACTGTGGAAATAACCACAGAGAAACAATCCAGGAGAGAGAAAGAGATATAAAAAGGAAAGCAGAAAAATGCACACATTTGAGGGCAGGGAAAGCACAAAGAGCAATGTGGACATGCAGAGCAGCAGAAAGTGAGAAGATAATATGATATTCACAGAGACCTGGCTATAGGGAAAGAAAAGGAGAGAGAGCCATATAGAGGGGAGAGCACAGATGCAAGGAAAGAGAACACAGGGCATGGAAGGGAAGGGGGGAGTCAGACCGGGGGAAAGAGAGGGATCTGGAGAGATTGCCTGATGTCAAATCTGATAGAAAAGAGGATTTATCTGCAAAAATAACCCAGATCTAAGCCACAGCTTCAGAGCAGCTGCGCACAGAGCCACAGCACATTTGCTCTTAAACAAGAGAAAAAATGCGCTGGTGCAGGTTGCAATGCAAAGCGGGGTCGTGCCACACCGGGAGGCTGCCCACCCCAAGCTGCCCATCAGCCCGGACCAAGACGAAGGGAAGGCAAGGAAAAGAAAGACAAGACAAGGCAGAGGGAGGCAAGGGAGAGCAGGGGCGGCGGGTCCGTCCCTGTCCAGGGTGCTGACCAGAGCCTGCTGCCTCCAGACCCAGCCCGCTCTCCTCCTCTGCCTCTTCCCAGAGGGCTGGGACCACTCTGGGCTGCAGGCAGACAAAAGCAGTGTGTTTCCAGAAGCGAGCTGAGCAGCGGGGGCAGAAACACACAGTCAGCTACAAAAAAAAATTATATTCTTCCCATTCCTCTCTCCTGCCAGTGTTTTCAGCAGTGGGGCTGTGCTTTCTCAGGGCAGGACTGGATGACCAGCAGTAAAGTGTATGCTCATGGCCGGGGAAGTGAATGAGCATAAGGGACCTCTGGAGCTGCACTTCTGACCTGTCTGGAAAGGTCATTGTATGGACTGGACATCCCCTCAGTGAAGGACAGCTCTCACTCCTCCTTGAACTAGCCTGTGCTGCCCTGGATGTGTAGGGGTGCCCTCTGCCTCTTTTGCTGCTGGATGCTAGGCTGTCAGAGATAGAGATGGGAGGATGAACTAACAGCTACCCCACCTGCCCCTGATCCATCCAGATTACATGACCAGGAATTGGCAGTCGCAAAAGCGCGGTGTGTGCTGGGCCATGTTTGCCACCAGGGAGCTTTTGGTGGGGAGGTTTCACTCCATGGCCTTGATGCTTACAAAAGGCTGAGTCTGAAAAGAGGTCCTAAAACTGTGGCCCACCCACAGGTGGACAGCTGCTCTGTCAGCACAGCAGTTTGAGCTGTGACTGTGGCCTGCCAAGCCATTTCGAAAGATGAAAGGGCTGGAATGGAGCTTGGCCTCCTCTTCCCTCAGCTCTAGGATGTGTCTCTGCCTCTTCCCAAACAAGTCCTGGCCTCCCCAGGCCATTTTTGTTCCAGAGAATTGCAAATCAGCTGCCCCACAGAGGAGAAAGCAGTGCCCAGGACCCTGACAGAGCTGCTCAATGGGCATCTACAGATGGTGCTGGCACAGCGCTGCAGAACAAACCCGTCTTTTCCATATCAACCAGGTATCAGTTCTTTACTGGCAGAAACTGGGCTGTCGGTTCCAGCACTGATAGTCTGGACAGAACAATGTGTTTTAAGAGCCACTTGGACAAACATCTGATGGAAGGGGTATAAGGTGGCTGGCCCTGCTGCAGGATTAGATAACCTCCTGACAGCCGAGTAACAGCATCTCTCTAACTCTGCGATTCTAATATGAGACCAAGTCAAAGTTCAGTTTCCGGTCACACAGGTCATTGTGCTACCAGTCTAACAACAACACAAACACATTTTTCCAACACTGAATTCTTGCTTATATGTCACATGTAGCAGGAACTTGATATGGCATAAACATGATTCATGCCATGTCCATGTATCAGTTATCACAACTCCATGAGCACTTTTCTCCAGGTCATTGTAAGAGGCAAAATGACCTCCAGGGATGCAGATGCAGGGCATCATCTTGGTCCCAACTCTCCTGTGAACCAAGAAAATCAGGGAGCTTTTAATCTACTGGGTCCACATTACACAAAGATGTGCTGCCTGTCAGCAAGCCAGCCCCATCTTTTAGGACGACTGAAGCCAGGAAAATAAACCAGGAAGAATCGGAACAGCACAGTCCCAGGTTAGCTAGGATAAATTACCTGCCTTGTGGCATCTCCCCCAGCTCTGCTCTCCTCGGCTGTCCTGTGCCCAGTAGCTTGCTGGCTGAGTAGCCATCCCTCTCTGGTGGCCAGTGCCACACGTTTAAGTTGGAACATTATTCTCCAGTTCTAGGAAATTGGATTAAGGTTCAGACAATACTGACTGTTATTTACCTTTGATTAAAACCAGCCCTCCTCCCTCCCGGGCCAGAGAGACCAATGTTGCTGTTATTTACTCTGCTGCCAAACCTGGAGTTCAATCCCTGCCCTGCGGCACTCAATAAAAGTCAGCGCAGAGGTGGGGGTGTGCAGCAGGCAGGGCTGAGTGGGTGGAAGAGGAGTGATTATCCAGGCCACCATGTCCATTTTATTTATTTTGCAGTCAGACTCTGGCTCAGCAAGGACTAGGGTGCTCATATTGCCTGCCTCTGTGGCTGAGGAATCCAGCCAGGGTGATCCCAAGCAAGCCCTGTTTGCCTCCATGCCTGCCTCTGGTCCTCTCCTTCAACAAATCCCCACTTTCACACAGCTTTCCTTTTTGTTTGTGCTCTTTTCTCTCTCTTCCTTCAGCCTTCCCTCTCTGCCTCCCCTTTCTGCCTTTTCCTCTCTTCTGCTCCCACTCCTTCCCACCCTCTTCCCCCCAGTCCCCTTCTCATTCCTCTCATTCCCCTCCTTCCCTCTCCCCCACTCTCCAAGCCGCTATTCCAGGACAATAGAGCAGATGGCAGGCTGTTTGTTTTATATGTCCCTTTGGAAAATCAGCTCAGCTGTTGAATCTGCGACTTTTGCTAAAAACAGACACCGTCCAATACAGCTGAATGCCAGGGAGAAAGAAGGGGGGGGGGGGGGGGGAAGCTGCTCTCCCTACCAGCTGCACCAAGACTCTGTCTGCACCCCACACCATGGGAAACAAGCTTGTCAGAGAGCTCAGAGAGGAGTTTCTCCCCTGCAGAAAAAAAAAAAACCGTGGCAAGCAGAGAGCTTGGCCAGCTTCTACAGTCAGCCTCACTCCAGCCAAAACTGATGGTGATGTGGGAAAGGTGGGGCAGTGTGGAAGGGGCAGACTCTTGTCAGCACATCCATCCTGCTCATTGCCCCAGCCTGCTGCTCCTCCCAGTGTTCGTGGAAGCTGAGTTACGTGGAGTATGCTCAGGCAGATGTAGAACACAGTAAAAGCTTTGCCAGCCCCATATCTCCTCCTCCTAGGCTACTGGGAGAGCCACAAGTGAGAAACCACCAGCCAGCAACGAGTGTGTGCAGAGGGGAAGACAGTCCTTACCTTTTTCCTTCTGGCTTTCCCCTCTTTTTTTTTAACCCCTAAGCCCCAAGGTACTGGTCATCAGGCCACCATTCATTATTTGCCAGCACAGCCATGAAGAGGGTATAGATTTTTTTTCCTATGGTTCTTTCTCTTATCCAAACCACTTGCTTCATCCCTCACCTCTCCCTTCACATGTGCTTATACCAAAAATCTTTCAGATCTTCATGGTATTTCTGGGTGGAAAGGAAACTCTGCTCCTGAACTCTGCCCCTCCCTGGCCCAAAAATCATCCTCTTCTCCCTGCTCAGACATAACAATACTGCCTCATCGATCCTGGAAGCCCACTTCTCCTTCCTCACCCTGTCCCTGCCTGTAAGTAATTCAGAGTAAGCACCCTGTCCAGTACGAAGTACAGGCTTGCCTTGGCTCAGAACCAGGGCTGCTGGATCCTTTGCCAGTGCAATTGCTGGATATTTCATGGCTTATCCTCCATCTGATACAACGTGGCCAAAGGCACCAGCTGTGTGTTCTCTCTGTGCCCCACTTCTGGGGGTGGGATGGGGAAAGCAAGGTTTCAGAATAGCAGCATCTCTCCCCATCCAAATGCCCTGTTTCATCACACTTCTTCCTACACTGCTAAAATCAACACTGTTGTTTTCAAGCAGTGGCAGAAGGGTCAGGGCCAGCAAATCCTGTTTAATTTGTTCTTAAAGTTCACTATAGATCAGATGCAGCTCCCAACAAAACCAAGAGAGGCTTAACCGAGGCACAGTCAGCTGTAAAATCCAAAGAGGCTCCTTAGCTTTGCAAAATCCTGGAAGGCAATTTAAACAGAGGAGATAGGCAAGGAGCCCATTCTTGGGGTCTGTAATTAATCACTTACAGTTCAAACAGGGAGAGAGATAAGTTCCCAGCTTTCTTGGAATCCAAGCTGATCAAACAGGAAGAGGAAAAAATCTCAGGCTGTAAAGGAACAGCCTTAAGAGGCAATGCCATCTGAGCAACAACAGCTCAGTTCTGCACTCCTTTAACCTCCCAGGTATATAGGTAGAACATCTACAGGAAAAAATCCTGCACCAGCTGGTGAGAACAGGCACAGCTACTTTTTTGATGCTGTTCTTGTTCCTGGCCTTGCTTATATCTATGGCAACCCTTGCATCCTCTTCAGTGGAGCCACATGATGAGCACCATTCGGCAGAGGAGACAGTTCCAGTTAGTCCGAGATGCCATCTCAGGCACCAACTGCTAGCAGGTTCCTCAAGGAAAAATGTAAGGATGGCCCATGCCTCCCTGTGACCATGCACTTACTGAATGGAGTAGTCACCCACCATCCTTCAGCTCTGCATCCATCCCAGAAGTGTGCAGAGCCAGCTGTCAAGTCAGGTTTTTCAGAGATTGAAGAAAATCAAAAGAAATTTAAAAACTTAATTAAAAGAGTTGCTGATCCCACTCTAGACTATCTAAAAAGTCTGCATTGTAATCAAGGGCAGAAGAAGTAAATTAATAAGCTAAATCTGTTGTAAGCAAGTGACCCAACACTGATGAAAAGCCACTGACTTATCTGGAGTGTCATTAAAAAAAGAAGAGGTTCAGGGCCAACTAAACTGATCTCACCTCTTCCAAGGTGGACTCTTGTCCACCACAGGCTGGCATCCTCAGTGGCATTGGTGACCTGCAGTTGCCCTGATCACAAAAAAATCCAGACCTGGGGGGCCAGGCAACACCCCCTTTCCTGCTCTTGCTGGGCAGCCCCCAAACAGTACTTGCAATGCACTGCTAAAACTTCCATGCTCCTCCAAGTCCTCGCTCAGTGGTTTCTTTCCTTCCAACCTCTTCCTGTTTCTATTTCTCATCCTTTGACTTCTGTCTGATAAACTGCTCGCCTTTTGAAGGCTGCTTCCTCAGCAAGAAGCCTGGGGAGAGAGCTGAAGGCTGCAGTTTGGGTACAAGTTGGGAAAATCCCACAGTGGCTCTGGAATCCATTTTTCTTTGGCAGCAGAGCTGTTAAGAGGAGTTGGCACCAGAGACAGAACCATTGTCTAGTGTTGCTATTCTTCTCTCTCCCCTTCAAGTCTTTAGCAACAATTGCATTTTCCCACCTATTTCAACTAACTTCTTTTCCCCTAAAGAAAAGATAGTCATTAGCATATTTTTTTGCACTGTCAAATAGGGCTTTTCTTATAAAAATTCTTCACACTAAGGGGAAAGTGAAGAAAAGATATTGTTAACATGAAAGCCTTACTTAATATTTTACATTTCAAATACTGTAACTGCTTTACTTTTCCCCTCCTTCTCCTTTTTCTGAATTTTCAGTATACAGTTTAAACATCATTAATAGTGTTGGTTGCTATGGTGTTGGGCAGGCAGAGGTGTCTGTACTTGAAACCTTGAACTACACTTAATGTTGTACAACAGCAGGGTCATGCCAACACCCTTGACTTTGACCCCATTCTTCCCAGTAAAATATAAAGACCATGACTCCATTCCTTTTCGTTCTTGGGAGAGGGTTTGGTGGTTTTTTTTCCTGCAATAAGAAAATGAAGTATGAGGTAGAGAAAGGTAGAGATATTAAAAAATTTTTAAAAAAAGAAAAAAATACAAATTTAATAGACCCAGCGGAACCTTTCCAAAATCTTTGTTACATCAAGAGAAAGAGAATAAAAGAAGACAGCCCCCTGAAAAGTTTCACTTGAGATTGTTTCTCATTTTCCCAAGCAGCTAAACATTTTAATAAACTAGGAAAATGAGACTGTAAAACCACAATATCTGACAGCAAGCCCCAGGGACAGGAACCATTCCTGAAACTAATTTTAACTCATGTTTTAACGTTGATCAGATTTCATGCGGTGAGCATCCCATTAAGCTGTCTCTCTGTTCTTAGAGAAAACCTGGTTTCTTTTGTCGACTCAGAAGCTATTTTCTTTCCAGTGTATTGTCGTCACAGGCATAGCAGGACTTTTCTGTCATTCATTTCTCTACAGCCCAAGAGATGCCCTGCCCCAGACATCTTCTCATCTGTTCTGTTTCCTTATGAGACAAGACATTTTCCACAAAAGTGGCACTTAACTGCTCCAGCAACGAAACCCAGTCTTAAACGGGTCCCCATGCAGCCACTCAAGGATTCAACCCATTAAACATCTGATCTTCAGCCATGCAAAAGGCACCAGGTCAATTCAGACCAGCTGAAGCCAGGATCCAAAGCAAGCTTTTGGTTTCTCTGCTTTGCCTTTACCCCAGGGAAGTGAGGCTGCTGTACCAGTTTCCTCACATAAATCACATTTTGCTCTGATTGCCACCAGGACATCTACAGCCAGGACCAGCTTTTTAACTCAAAGTCTCTATTAACATAAGCTGAAAATCTGAATGGGGAAAGATGATATATCCAAGTAGTGTCATTTTCTCTTGAAGACTCATTTCTTCTCACAAAACCGTATTTCATCTTCTGGTCGCGCCCAAACCACTAGTCCTGTGGGGCAGGACTTCTGGGTGCTGCATCCCTCTTCCAATAGCTGTGTCCCTGTTTTGTGCCACGTGGATTCCTGGCTGGCACAGCCGTGTGAGCCAAGGGCTTTCCACAACTCAAGGAATGGTCACTGGCCTCAGCTCGCTCCTGTGCCTGCTCAGGATGAACTTCTACTTCAAAGGTGCAACAGGAGAAAGCAAGGCTGTGTGCTGCTACACAAGCTGACTGAATGCCAGTAAGAACAGCCAGGTTGGAAAGCAGCTCTGCAGGCTCCTGCCTTCTGTTTTTTCCAGAAATTAAAGTGCTCGTTCCTTTCTAGATCCCCCTTCTCAGAGGTGGAAGGTCTTTCTGACGCCTTTCCTTTAAACTTTGTGTGCACTGTGTAGGATATGCTGGTGCTTGGGGGTGGAAGGAGGTGACAGAGTGGCCAGTTTTCAAAACGGCAAAGCCATAGTGACAGTTGCCTTTGGCTCTTCCAGCCCACCAGCAGCAGGCTTAGTCACATCAGCAGCATCAAAGCTGAGCAGCTCTTTAGAGAAAGGGCATTTGTCCTTTCATCTGGAGATTACAGGATCTCTCACAGATCCAAGCAGTCTGTTTTGAAATACTCTTTAAAGAAAAATACCTGTTTGTGGCACCACCTGCCATTTAAAACAGCCTCTCTGCCTTCTCTTTCTCTGCAGAACCCTCCCCCAGCCACTTAACTGTGTGTACAAGGACAAAATGATGCCCAAGTTCATTCCCCAGTAAGGACCATTGCCCAGCTTTCACACCAGGCACTGTATTGAGAAAAGGACCCTTCACAAACATGCCAGAAAGCCTGTAACCTATTTGGGTCCACTCCTTCCCCCTGTTATGCTCAGCAGGGAGAGCAGGAAGGCAGAAAGCTCCTATTGGCGTCTGGAGGGAAGCCCCACAGAGATGAAAAGCTCTTTGCCTTGCTGTTTCCATTCCTTCATGACTTAATTTTTTTGGTTGGGGACAGAAAAGATTACAAAGCTGTAACCTCTAATGCGCTCCTGAGCACTCCTTCTCCATCTCTTCCTTCCTCCTCTCTTTCAGCCAGCTCTAATCCTTTATGTCTCTTCTCACAGATAGGAGCTGGACTCTAATCTCAGATGACAGGTCAGTAATTAGAGCAAGAGATTATCCTGACCCCACATCAAGAAGGTAAAAGGAGAGGAATAATGCAGCACCATACAAGATCAAACCTTCAACATTCAATGCGGGAACCATCCCCATCTCACTCAGTTTCCCCCTGGCTCCCTTAGTCCATGCCCTCTCGTGTGTCCCAGCAGAGCAGGGGATTCCTGATTCTTTGTACTTCCTGCCCATCTCCTCTCTGTTGAGCAAGGACTATGCTTTTCCAGGATTCATTCAGCCCAAAAATGGTCACTTTTCCATTTCTATAGACTTTGACTATGCAGAGACTCAGCACGTCTGTGGCTGGGGAGTGTGGGCAGTACGGAAAGCACCGATATGGAGGAAGAGGCCCTGCTCAGAGAGCCTGGAGCCATGACATGCTGCCATCCACCAGGAGCTGGGCACCAGTTATGCAGACACAGAGCCCTTCTAGTCCAGCAAGATGCAGCCAGGGCACAGAGCAGCAGCAGCAAGTCCTCATCTCTACCCAGATGCCCAGCAGTCACTATCCAATCCTTGATCTGCTCAGAAGGATACTACTCCCATCCCTTGCACATATCCCAGCTCAGATGAGAAGCTCATTCATGTGTCCAGCCCATCATATCCATCTTTGGATCAGACCTTGTCTCTCTCTCTGATCAGACCAGTATTGAGTGAGGACCAAGAAAGCCATCATAGAGCACCAAGACCACCAGAGTGAAGGTGAAATTGGGAGCACCAAGCTTCTTCAGTGTCCCATTCCCTACAGGTGAACAGGTGTCACCTGGATCTGCTGCAGCTGATGCTCAGGCATCACCAGCCAACAGCCTGCAGGCACCAGGAGGTGTTGGGATAGAGGTGGCAGTGGAGGGATCGAAACCTGCTGGGGAGAAAGCAAAGTAAGGTCAGAGGACAGTTTTTACAGCAGCACACAGCGAAAAGATGGAAGACCTCTCCCTCAGGCCCCATTCCACATCAGGGACCCACCCTGCACCACAGAGCTCAGGAATGGTTGTCTTTTCTCAGCAAAGCCTCCTCTGATACCCAAATCCAGCTCTGGCCCATGGAGCCCAAGCCCACAGCTCACCCTGATCACGAGCAGGGAGATGGGCACTGCACCAGCCCCTGCTACATGGTTCTGCTGATGCTCTTTTCATCACCTTGCTGCTTCCCACCCCGCCTATCTCCAGCCAGGATCTTCCTACTCATGCTCTGCAAATAACAACTTTAGGTTTGTTCACTCAAATAGGAGAGGTAAATCAAAGAACAGTTTTGTTTGCAGTCAGCCTGAAATGAACCTTTTTCTTTTTTCCCTTCAGTTTTCTCAGCAAAGCATAAAATGAAAAAACAAGCAGAATTTCCTTTCCTGAGTTTAAAAGAACATTTCTGTTCCTGTCCCTGAGGTAAAAGGTTAGCTTGCTCAGCCTCAAAATGGGAAATAAACAGCAATACTTTTGGCTTAGGCATTGTCCAAATAAAATGTTTTGAATGCTTCATTTCTTCCCACTCACGCAAAAAGGTTTGCAACATTTATAAGCGTTCACAAATAGCTTAATGCTGGGATGCCCCTCACCTAATAAGCCAAGTGACTATAAGGTTCCTGTCCCTCCCTCTAGCCCTCCTGCACCCCGCTGGGCTGCCTCCCCCTTCCAGCCTGCTGCTGAGGGCTCACACAGCAGCAACACCCAGAGCACTCATGCCCCATACCTCGAGGGATCCTCCTGGGGCGAGAAGGGGCCGCTGAGCTCAATGACATTGAGTTTGTTCTCAAACACACCATAGCTGAGGGTGACCTACAAAGCAGTGGTGAGAATGGAGTAGGGAGAATGAGATGAGTTCAGGAGCAAGGAATTTGCTGTGGCTGACAAAAACTCCCATTCTAGCTCTTTCTCTGCTGGCTTAGCCTCTGCCTTCCACATCTCTCCTGACTTCCTTCCCATGATGGTCCACCCTCCTAGTCCTTTGCAAGGCAGAGAGAGTGCCATGTCAAAGGTCCTTTCCCAATCAATCATCATTTCTGCTTGTCCTTGTGCCACATTCTCCCAGGGATGCCCTCAATCCTCCCATCACTCCCCCTACGTGTGCTCCCCACCACTGATCCCAGGGCACTGTGACTGGCAACTGCGCTGCAGGCAACATCTGCTCCTTATTTCAAAGATGCATTTGTCAGGAAAGCCTCCCCAGAAGAGCAGATGGTTGATTCAATGCACATCACTGCCATCAGTGGAACAACGTGCCTGCAAGCTTCCTTCCACTCCTCATTCCTCACACACCTCCCTCTTGCTTCCTCTCCCCTCCTCACCTGCTGCAGGAGCTGAGAGGTGGGGATGAGCTACAGGTTCTCCAGGTGGGAGTGGAAGAGTGCATTGGGAATCAGCTGCCTACCGACTTTGCACTCGATGATGTAACCCACGGTGCAGTCATCCGGCAGGCGGATGAGCTCGGAAGTGCTCAGGAAGTTCCTGCCACTTGAAGAGAGTAAGGCTCCATGGGTTAGGAAAAGGGTAGGGGCAGAAGTAGGCATTCACTTGGGCAGGAGATTACTGAAAACCAGAGTAAATTCTGTAACTAGGCAAGAAACCCCTGAGTTCTGCCTGCACGTACTCAGGAACAGGCTTGCTCTTTCACCATTCCCAGCCATGCTGACCCCGATACATAATCCAGGTCCTTGGGAAGCTGATGCAGAGAGCTGACAGACATCTCTGAGTCACTTCTCCACATGTTTGATGAAGTGCACTGAGGGGCCTGGGGGGTCTGGGGACACCCCTGGGGAGTCAGACAAGCCATCACAAGCGAAACAGTGGGAGCACATGGCCAGATCCAGGGAGAAGTAAAAACAGGACATGCAGCTTGGATAAGCCATCTACTGCAATGTAACACCACATACTTGGCCACCTTCTGATGACAGTCTAAACCCAATTTTAAGGCTTCTGGAATTGGAATTATTTACACAGTATGAAGTGCTGTCCACTACAACAACCCCAAGAAAACTGAAATGTGTTTTAAGCACTTTAAAAACAGTAGTGGGAGACTTTATGTCAGGTTAGGCATAGTCCATCTGTGCCACTTTGACTTTACCCCAGATCACAGATCATCCTCTTGACTGGGTCTCCATAAAACACTTATAATGGCATTTCACTAAAGCAGCCACCTGGTGGGGATCAGATCTGTCCTTCTGGGAATGCTCAGATCTGGGTAAGGCTGGTTAAGGCACAGCCAATGCCCACCAGTGTACGTGCCTGTGGTATAACCTAGGGCATCATCTTGTTCTAGGCTGGGATAACACGACCTTGGGACCTTCCTCTGTTCTCCAAGCATCAAGCTGAGGAATGACAGTGGACACCTGAGAAACCAAAGAGGGCATGGGGTGAGGGAACAGAAAATTAGCTCAGGAGGGAGGTACGGAAAGCTGGAAAGAGGCAGATGAAAGGGAGATGAGATAGGCAGATGGAAAGCTGAGATAGTCAGACAGATAGTCAGACGAAGCTGAAAGGGATGGGAAGGAGTGAGGGGCGTAACCAAGGGCCTTAAGGAGAGGGGAGAGAGGAGTGCATCATCCTGTGACCGTGTTTACTGATGTGCCTGCTCTTGCCGGTTTTCAAACAGTTGGCAGACCCACCCGCTACATCCTTCCTGCAGTCTCACATCTTGCAGACATGCAGCACGTGGCACTCTGCACCTCTGCAAACACCACATGCACAAATCCAGGTCTGACACAGCCAGGAATTAATGTGCAGCCATGTTGCTCATCCCCAAAGGCTCCCACACTCCCCAGCTCACCTGGCCCAGGGCACCATCTTCCTTGCCAGCTTGCGGCTGATGCAGAAGCCAGCCCCTCCTGTGGCAAACCAGAAGTGCACAGATTTCTGGAGAGAACCAGAGAAAATCAATGGCAGAGGCTCAGACTATACCATACTCCCAGAGCTGGGAATGCTGGAAACCCGGCTTTGATGGCAGGACAAACACAGCCCCGTGACTGCTGCCCAGAGGAAGGACTTGCTAGCAGTACAGCATGGATTTTCACTTCCTCATAACTGGAACAGCCAGTTGCTCCTGCTGGCAGCAACAGGTGGGGTGCCTAGGGCAGGCTTTTGTCCTGTCAGACATGTACCCAAAGGAGAGCAGCAACGTGGGACTCTGCCCCTTGGATGATCAAATTTAGTCAACACCTACAGCCATGTTTAGACAAGATGGCAAGTTTTCAGCTGTTGCCATTCCTCTTGGGACCTGTCTCTCCTTGCAATACAGTGCTGGTTTTGGCTGGAGTAGAGTTAAGTTTTTTCACAGTGGCTGGTGTGGGTTGTGTTTTGGATTTGTGCTGAATACAACTTGACAATACAGAGATGTTTTTGTTATTGCTAAGCAGGGTTTACACAACAGCCAAGGCCTTTTTTGCTTTCCTACTGCCACACTTGTGAGGAAACTGGGGGTGCAAGGGAGATTGTGAGGAAACACTGCCAGGACTGGTGACCCCAACCGACCAAAGGGATTTTCCAGACCATATGACACCATGCTTAGTATATAAAGTGTGGGAAGAAGGAGGAAGGGGTGGGACATTTCGAGTGATGGTGTTTGTCTTCCCAAGTCACCATTACACGTGATGGGGCCCTGCTCTCCTGGAGGTGGCTGAACACCTGCCTGCCCGTGGGAAGCAGTGATTTAATTCCTTGTTTTACTTTGCTTGCGTACATGGCTTTTGCTTTCCCTGTCTTTATCTCAACCCACGAGCTTTCTACCTTTTGCCCTTTCAATTCTCTCCCCACTCCCTCTGGTGGGAGAGTAAGTGAGCAGCTGCATGGGGCTTGGCTGATGGCTGGGGTTAAACCGGACAAATGTGAGCCAGAGCACCAAAACAACCCATTGCCCCCACCCCACCACCACTGCCACAGGCTGTACCGTCTGGTTGTTTGGCAGCGTTTCGGAGGCCCAGATGGGTCGGTTCAGGCTGGGTTTTCCCAGGTAAACATCCCACGTCTCCGCATAGGAGGACAAGAGCTTCAGGAGCGCCCGAGGGTTCAGGTAGTTGTCATCATCCAAGTGGCAAAACCAGCTGGGGCAGACAGGAAGACACAAGAAGCTTGCAGTAAGGAGGGTGCCTTTTGCTCTCGGGGGTCCCCCCACGGCAGCCCTGCCTCACCTCAGGCCGCTGGCCAGGAAGGCGTCGAACTCTGCAGCCATCTTGCAGGACAGGGCCAGGTGGCTGTGCTCGGCAGAGCAGTTGGTGAAGATCACATGGCCACCTGCCAGAGGAGGGAAAGCTCAGAGCCAGCGCACTTTGCACGGTCACAGGGAGGACATCTGGGCAGGAGGCAAGGGGTTTGTTCACAGACAGTCTCCTCATGGCTCCCCAGAAGGCATCCAAGCCCATGGAGACACGGGTTCCACTCCTACCCTTACCAGGAAATGAAACATGGACAGAGCCAAGCAACTTGGCCAAGACTAGGACGCCTGCCATCCACATTTCCACCCTGCCCACTGCCAACCATGATGCAGAGATTGAGGGGCTCTGTCATGTGCTGCTTCTACCCATGGATGCTTTAAAGCAGACAGCACCCTGCCTCCAGTCGGCTGCATGCCCTGGGGTAAGCCAACCACACCAAATCATCACCATCACAGGACACAGCAAAGGATGTGTTTCAATGGGGAGTGCTGGCGCAGGACAGCCAGCCCTCACACCAGATCCCCTCTCAAGGCCAGGACAGTTCAGGGGCTGAAGGTGGTGTCATAGGATAGGTCATTACCCATTCTCTTTTTCAAGGCACCATCTTCTTCATCAGTGAAGATGTAGGTCTGGGGAAACAATGAAAAGAGATTACTCTCAGGGATGGAGCTGGTGATTTTCCTGGTTGCCCACTTCTTCCTCCCACAGCTGGACACACTTGACATGGTTACCCCACTCCATCCTCTGCTGCTGTACCCACTCCCAGGCAGCAGATGAACAGAAGGACGGCTGTGCTCCTCCTTCCTGCAGGGCACAACCATCAGTACTTGTATGGCTTTATTTTCACCCCCATGCCACTGCCTTGGGAACAGGGGACCCATGACACTGAGCGAGGGGGCGAGGTAACCCTGGATTAGGTGTCAGTGGTAGAAAAATTAAAGCATTGTGGTTAAATGATGCTTGGGGTAAAAGAACATCTGCTTGTGTGTGAAGTGTGCACAGCCCCCTGCCACTTTCCGCCCCCTCCTCCTCCTCCTCTTCCACTCCCAGGCTTCTCTAATCCCCCTTGCTGCCATTATGTGGCACATCTCCCCCTCTTCAGAGCCAGGCAAGGATCAGAGCTGGTGGAGAAAAGCTTTCCTCAGGCAGAAAATGAGCTTTCATGAAATGAAAAAGGAGTCGCGAGCCATAAACAGTCTCCCCACCAGCTGCCCACAGGCTGGTTAAACACAGCACCTGCGCAGGCACAAAGGGAACAAGGCAGGCAGACAACAGCTCCAGGAGCCATCACTGCTCCCAAAGGCTCTGGCAGGGAGACACGAGTCTCTACATCTCCCCCCACCCAGTATTTGGGAGATATACCCCTATCTAGAGGACACAGCAGGAGAAATGTCGTGTACGTGAAAATAAGGCAGTGAAGGACCCTCAGAGATACCTGGCTGAAGCAGAGACAGCAGGATGGTTTCCTTATCTCAGATGGATGAGCTACAGCGCTCAGTGAATTACCCTCGCAGAGCTGAGCTGCAGCAATGGAGCAGGCACACATTCCTACCCCGCCCCACCAGTGAAGTCTCCCAGTTAAAACCACTTCCAAGGGGATCATGTGACAAGCAGCAATTAGCCAAGTCTCAGGTAAAGGAACTGCTCTGGGTCAGCGGACCATATCACAACCTTCAGGCAAGGCAGAGATTGTCAGCAGCACGGGATTTCCCTTGCCAGCATGTCAGAGTCAGAAATTTCCACTATGGCAAATATTTTCATCTTAAGAAAAGCAAAATCTGAAGCCGTTGAAACTTTCTGACATTTAAAAAAAAATCCCAAGAAATATTGTTGCTGGAAATTACTTGCTTACAGATATAAAACCAACTTGATATCACGTGTCTAACAAACATCACATTTGATTGACTTAAAATAGCAAGATGCATCTTTTCCAAAGTTTATACTTGTAAAAATATTCTGAGGTTCCCAATTTTCTCTTGATGCAATATGAGAAATGTTAGTGTTTTTTCTGCAGACATCCAACATGTTCCTGTGGAACCCAAGGATGAAAGTACACTGTCACCACAGGCAGCACCAGACTGTCCAAAATAACTGGGAAAAGGAAAATATGAGTGTGGGGACCAGGCAAGTCCAATTTTTCTGGCACTTTCAAACTCTGATCTCCATGGCACATCTGGCTGTGCTCAAGAAGTGCAAAAGATCACAACAGCACATGCAGCGGCCTCCATCCTCATCTCACCATCCCTCACATACCTGAGGGTGGGAAACCTGGCACAGCAGTTGCTGCCAGAGATGAAGCACAGAAAGTATCTCTCCATTCTGGAGTGGAGAAGACGTCTGTGTAGGAAAGGATGTCTGCTGGACAGCAGTGCGAGCAGTGATATGGAGCCACTGTGTCAAACAGCTTTTTTCTGGCACCTCTTCATGAACAGAAGAGCCCAGGCAATGGATAAACACTGGACTTTGAGACCTCCTCACCCCAAATTGGGGAAATAGCCTAGCAATAAAAAAATAGGAAAAGGGAATAAAGATGTGGAACCTGACAATCCAGGGCCATGTTCATCGCCTAAGCTCCCAAAGTATATTTCCCTATAAAGAAACCCTCTCCAAAATGCTAACGCATCAGAGGATTACTGTTGTGTCCTGCACAGACAACAGATTGAAAATCTGAGGTGCGTTCACATCACTGAAAATCTGAAAGCCAATTCAGGATGGGCCATTCAAAGGTTTCCTTCCAATTGGCTGGATGTGTGGGCTTCTAAAAGGAGGGGAAGTGCTAAAAATAGTTCACGTTACCAAACCACACCAGAAAGCTCGACTTATCTCCATCAAAACTACTGGGGCCAGGAGTGTAAGTCACTCCAAGATTCTGCCCAGCTAAATAATCATCAGAACCCACACTTGTATTTAGATTAAGCTTTTGCTGAGGAAAAGGCCTTTCACAAAACTGGCTTTCACATCAATCTCCAGTTTGTCATGGATCAGTTCTCATGAGGCAGAGCATGGTCCAGCAAAGAGTGCCCATCTCACACTTCCCCATCTCTCACCAACTGCATGTCTTCAGATTAAACAGAGCATTTTCAGATTAAACAGAGGTATTTTCTACCCCAACAGAGTCCAACACAGAGGATTTTTAATTCAGCTCCCATACAGTCTGTCCTTGCCATCAAAACCGCAGCTGTTCCTGCCTCCTGTTACAGTCACCTAAGCCTGACCTGGGAGGTCTGGGTTGCTTCCTCCAGGAGGAAAGCATGCAGGTATCCAGCTCTGAAGCCAAGCTAGGCATCAGCAACACAGCCAGCTGGTATAATTTCCCTGCTGGCTGCTGGTGGAGAAACACTCACTGAATTGGTCTCTGGCCATGATTAAGGGCAAGTGAGACAGTAAGATGCTGGACCAGCCCTAGGAGAAGGCAGCCTCTGCACATCAGGACTTCTGAGACCTACATTTCTCCAGGACTGATTCCTAAAGCCTGTCTCTCCATAAGGACTCAATAATAGGAGGTCTGGTGCACTATTCCTGTCCCCACAACAACTGAATGTCCTTTGCAAATTGAAAGTTGTCTCTTTTTTTGCTAAGAGAGGTTTTCTATATTGTCAAATTTTCAAAACTAACCCTTTCCTGTAAACTTAAAAAAAAAAAACCCTTAAGCAGGAATATATTAAAAAAAAAAAGTTTTTGACTTTCATGTACTTCTCTTTACCTCCCTTCCTGCTCCCACTCCCTTCCCTCAAAGCCATTTCATAAAAAAGAAGAAGAAAAACACAGAAAATTGAGGAGGGGGAAGGAAAATATCGAGCTTGCAACAAAAATTGACAATACTGAAAAAACTCTGTTTAAAAATGAGTGACACTCCCGTTCTACCCCTTCCTTCCTATTTTTCTGCTCAGTCTGTGTAGAGTTCTGGAGGCTGGCAGCAGCATGGAAAATTCAGCACCTCTTCCAAGGTTTGGATATCACTTGCATTCCAGAGGGGATCAGATGAGTCTGGGGAGCTAGTACCTAATTCCTCTCATCAGCAGAATGGCCAGGCACTGATTTGTCAAACAAAGGAGGGACAGGTGAATTCCTCCTTAAAAACCCTCTGGGAAGGCCCCCCCATGAGCAATATCCTAATGCCAGTGCAGCCACTGGTTGGGTTTGGTTTCTCCAAGGAGCTGCTGGGCTGGAGCTGGCTGGAGAGAAGCGCATCTGCAGGAGGGAGCAGGGCATCTCAGACGCTGAGAGGGACACGCAGCCAGGAGAGGAAGCGTGCTCAAAATAGGACATGGCTTCCTGTGACGACCGCAGCAGACCAGACAGTTGCAGCACCATGAAGTGGAAAACCAACCTTACCCAGAAAACCCCGCAGTGCTTCAGGCGCTCTCCTACCCAGCACCTCCGCCCCCGTCCCCCTTCCTCGCTGGGGCCTGAATTTGCCTCACAGGCACCCATCACACACAGGCAGAGGCAAAAAAAACCACCCTTCAGGGCAGCCACAGGATTTCTTATTTCTTGAGGAGCAGCTCTGCGAGGGAGGAAAAAGCACCAGGGCTTTGGGGAGTACTGCTGCCCACCAGTAATCCAGCCTGCACAGCACCACTAATGTGGTGCCCCACATCAGTTTCTCCAGCAGGAAGGAAACTCTCCAAACTGTTTTAGCAAAGGATGGAAACATTGGGTCCCCAGTTTAAAAAAAGGAAAAAATAAAAAGTCAAAAATACGCCCGCATTACTTCAAGATCATGCACATGAAAGCATCTGCCCAAGAAGTATGGACTGTGCTGATATGCTGGGGGGTGAGCAGGGCTAACTACAGGAGGTCCTCCAGGAGCCTGCCTGCCTTGTTCTTTTGCCCACTGCACTGCACCTCTCCAGGGCAATGGGTGCCCAGGCACAGTGTAGGCATCCTGACAAAGGGCCAGGGGAGCCTGTCAGTTCCAAACCCAACAAACTCATGGCACTAGGAGAAATGGAAAGCCACCATTTCATACAGACACAGGATGGTCTGTGCACTCAGTCTGGTATGGCATCTTCACCAGCCTTTCCCAGGAAGCAGCTACCGATGAAACATTTTGCTGAATAGCATCTCCCTTTGAATGTGAAGTGTGAAATAGAGAAAATGAGACAAAGTACTGAGGGGCACTACAGTGCCCAGCCTCCCCTTCCCCTAGTTTTTATCCCCTTGCCCAGACACCCCATGCCTACCCCATTACTAACACCTTCTCTCCAGTCAGAATCCACACACTCACCTGTTCGCTGGCCTGGGATATCCAGGTGTCCAGGAGCAGCTCCATCCTGCTCTGGTGAAACCTCTTGGTTGTTTTCACAGCTATGAAAATGTCCCCAAGCGTCAGGCTTCCCTCAGTCCTGTACACCCACGGCGCATGGAGTCTGAGGTCCTTCTTCCCCCTGCCAGCAGCTCCCTCTGGGCTCCCTTCGCTCTGTTGCTCTGGCTTCTCCAGCATCCCCTCCCCGATCCCTGGGTACTGAGCTGCTTCCCGAGCCCCACGGTGCCGCATGGAGAGGAGAGCCACGCTGGCAAGGAAGACTGCGGCCCCAGAGACACCGCGGATGAGCCGACGGCCCATGGCCCCCAAACCGCTCCTGCCGCAGCCCGTATCCTACTGAGCCAGGACAAGCTCTGCCCGCACCTCCGCGTGACACTGACTGCTCTTCTCGAAGCTTCCAAGGGGACAAGCTTAGTCAAGAGCAAGGTCTGAACAGATGTGGCCAAGGAACAGGGTGGCCAAAGACCAGGAAGCCAAAGACTCGGCAGAGCTGAAGGATCCCGCTGAAGCAGAGGGGATTTTCAGACTACGGAGAGCTCAAAGACCCAGCGAGGCAGGGACACACGACTGGAAAACACTCCGAGGCGACGGCACGTGGCTGGCACAGCCTGCCAGGAGGAAAGCCAGCATCCCAGGCTGGGTGTCGAGGGGGAGGCAAAGGACATCAGAGCCACGAGTGGGAAGTCCGGAGCGAAGGCATCAGAAGCCACCAGCGCACAGAGGCGAGCCAGCGGCTCGGGCAGCGTGCGGCCAGGCTGCCCGGCACCTGCTCCCTCCCGCAGCCCCGCTCCTGGCAGCCCCGGCCCCGCCAGCCCCGGCCCCGCCAGCCCCGGCTCCTGCCAACCCCGGCCCCGCCAGCCCCGGTCCCGCCTCCGGGCACGGGGCGGGGCGCCAGCCCCGGGAGGAAGGATGGAGAAGGGGGAGGCCTGCGTCTGACAGCGGGTTAGGCTCACCAGGGCATCCCCGCGCTGGGAGACCCTCAAGGTGACAAACTGGGAGGACAAACCTGTTGCTTGACTGATGTCCCCGCTTCTCTGTGACAGCCCTGCTCATGCCGGTGCTCTTGAGAGAGGAGGGGACGGTGACACTGATGTGGGCTCTGATGAAGTTAATGTGCGGGGTCCTGTGTGGTTCTTGCGAAGAACTATTTATCCCCCCGAACTCCCTCAGCCCCATACTTTTCTGGGTTGCTGCCCCTGCCTTTTAGTCCCAGCTTGCCTCCAAAGCAGGATCATGTGTTCCCTGCTGTCCCTCCTGCTGCCACACCCGAGTCTCAAGCTGGGGTGTGACCCCCCACTTCTGATATCCATCTCCCTAAACCATGACTCTGCTTCAGAAGGTCCCTTTTCCTCTGTCTCCAGCCCTGCAACCCCCACCAGGATATCCAAGGACATTCTACTGCCCAGGTGGCAGCAGAACCAGTGACACTCACAGGAAGAGGTGCAGCAGCAACCAAAAGCATGAGGAAGGGTGTACTGCCTCCCTTCCAGCTGTAGAATCACAGAATGACTTGGGTTGGAAGGAACCTTAAAGGTCATCCAGTTCCAAGCCCATGGCCACGGGCAGGGACACCTTCCACTAGACCAGGTTGTTTTAGAGCCCCATCAAACCTGGCCTTGAACACTTCTGGGGGAGCACAGGGTCGGGGTGCAGTGTCACTGCTGAGTTTATATCCCACCCAGGGCCTTGCCCCCTGCAGCAGGGCTGAGCTCATCCGTTTGTCCCTTGTGGCTTTCGTGCTGTCCAAGATGTCGCTTCCCTTTCCCTGGGAAAGGAAAGGGAATGTCCTCTCTCTGTGGACACCCTCAGAGACCTGCAGGCACAGCAGCACAGTGGCACCCCCAGCTCCTTTCTCACGCCCCACCTTCACCACTGGTTTCTCCTGAGCCACCTTTACTTCCAGCCTTCTGGGTGCCAGCAAGGGTTAGGGATATCAGAGGATAGAGACAAGGACAGAGACCACCATGGAAGGGAAATTTTGGGGTCAGCACCACAGATTGCTGCATGCTTTTGCTGGTTCAGTTAGACACGGGGTAGGTGACCATGCAGTCCCCTTCCCACTACCTGCAGGCTACTTTATAGAGTAGCCAGAGACATCCAGAGGGACAACCAGCCCAGGAGGGGGGTTGATATCCATGCCCCCATCTCAGCTTCCCTGTGCAGCAAGCGTGGGGACAGCAGGATGGTAGTGCTCTACATAAGCTGCCGAAATCAGAGCGCCTCCTCGGGGAGCTACAAGCTGTGGGCATCCAATCTCAGCATACCAAAAAAATAAAAATAAAAAGTAATAAGTTGGGGCCCTGGAAAATTGGCGGGGGTGTGGAATGGCTCCATGTGGAAAAGGACACCCCGCCCCATGCACATGTCAGATCATGGGACCTTAGAAGAGAGAGGCAGGGCAGCCTGCCAGGGTCCCTCTGTTCCACACTCCCACCGTGTGTCCAGCCACAGGCACTTCCCAGGCACACAGGGAAGACCTTCCTGTGGGGCTAAACCCATTGCTCAGTTTCTCCACATCTCAGACACAGTTTTGCTCTGCCCATGTCCCTGGCTACAACTTTTTACTTTTGTAAGGAAGAAACCACTGAATCCACTTCTCTTTCCTCCTCCCCTGTACTTCTCCAAGTCTCAAAGACTCCTGCCTTCCCCTGAAGCAAGAACATCTCCAGAGCATCTCCCATATCCCTTTGGAGAGTCCCTGCAGGTTTTATTTTTAGATTCTTTTGAATACTGATGCTTTCTTATACTGATTTGGGGCACGGGGGGAATCATTCACCTTCAGGCCTTACATTACTGCAGGGATGTGAACCTGGTGTGACTGGGATTGCTCACATGGCTGGCCAATGCTCCTGAACCAGAAATTAACGTCCCTGAGTGCTCCAGCCACATGCCAGCAGCCTCAGGCACCTGTAAAGGAAGCTTCTATAGCTCCAAGGCATCCTGCAGCACCTCCCAGCTCTGGCTTAGGAGATCATTTGGGAGGCACAGGTGGGGCACAGGCAGGGCCCCGTACTGATGGCTCCAGAAGACATTACAAATACAATTCAAAGCTACCTCATACACACCATGGTGCCAGGAAATTCTGCTGGGGCAGCGGTCCACTGTGGACTTCCCAAGGTGACACATGTGCCACCTCAACAACCCCCTCCTGGAGAGAGAAATCCTGCTCTCAGTGACTCTTTACAGGGGTTTGCACAAGGCTGTTACAGCTGGTAATTGGTGCCCAGGGCTGCTAATTGCATTGTGCCTGTTACCTAACCTGTGACTCATTCCTCCAAGCAGCAGCCACCCCCTAGGAGGTAAAACAAAAGGTGGGCTGGGGTGTGCAGGGCAGAGAGGGTCATTTATGTTTGCCTTGGAGCCCTCTGCTCCACTTCTCTCCCATGTCCATAACAGGTTAAAGCTGGACTTTGAAAGCCTCAGGGGAGAGAAGCTGGATGAAGAGAGAGCCTGGAAGAAGCCTGGGAGCAGGGGAGGCAGTGCTGCTGCTGCCTGGCCAGCTGGGCAGTGCCAGCCTGCCTCCCAGCAGCCTCCCTTTGCCTCCCTTTCCCTGTGGTTGCTGGGAAGTGCTGGGGGATGTGATTCTTTGGGAGGGCAGCAAGGGCTAAGCTGGGAGCACAGCCTGACTATCCAAGGTGGAGGGGCTGCTTTTAACCCCCCTCAGCCCAGGCCATAGGGCTGGGGCTGGTTCCCAGTGCCAGCAGGGACACGAGGAAGTTTGAAGCCCTGAGTCACAGTGCCTCACACATAGTGTTTTCCCCGAATACTCAAGTGCTGCTTTTCCCCAGCAAAGATGCAAATTCCAATCTCCAAATCCATGACAGGGTGAATGGGAACTTGTTTTGCGACTTGTCTTCTCATCGGCTCAACAAGAATCCCACTTTGTTTGCCTGCAGGGCAAGCACCCTCCCAGGGGACTGGCTGTGCTCGGATGCTCAGGCTGCATCCCCTGGAGTGGATGCCACTTGGGAGCTTTCATCTGGAGCCCTGTGTGTGCCAGCTCCCCCTTCCCTGAGAGAAGAGCTGCATGGCTCCAGGGCAGAGTGAGAACTTTGCTCTACATTTTAGTGACTGCAAGTTAAAATCTTCATTTTCTTTCCTCCCCCTTTCACTCTCGTCCTCATAAAAGACACAGGCAACTGGTTTAGAGCCTGAAATAACACCTCACAGGGGACTCATGAAGATCTGCAAGTTAATCTTTGCTCAGAGCTTCACAAGTGCATGACACCAGCAGTGCCAAACCACAGGGGCAAGGGGGACACAGAGAACCTGACTCTGGTGCTGGTTGCCCATCTTCTCCCACTGACCCAGCGTCAGCAGGCTCTGCCTGACCTCATGCCCCAAGAGCCCCAAGCCTCCCAGAGCCACAGACTTCATTTTCCTCTGGCATGCCTCAGGAAAGACCACCTACCACCACAACCACCACCTCTCCATAGCGTGGGTATCCTGGCACCCCTTTCCTATGGCATCTGCTAGTGGTGGCTGCATAACAGGATTCAGGACCATGCAGCCTAAGTGAGCACTGCTGTGGCTACCCAAAGCCTCCATCTTCCCCCTGCCAGAGTCTGAACCCACTCTTGGCCCCATGTCAGGGTGAGGAGCCCACCTTGCAGGGGCACCGTCCCCCTTTCTCCTAGCAGCATGGCTGGGCTCAGTCTCCTTGTTGCCCCCCAGGAGGGTGAGGTAGCTGGCTTGTCACGTCACGCCAACCAGGGCATGGAGGGATGCAAAGCTCTAGGGATCCCAGCCAGACACAATTCAAAACTCAAGTGAGTTTTTCCCTGACTTTCCTAAGGCACCCTGACCAACAGTGCTGGGGAGAGCAAGGGACTGAAAACTAGGGGCCAAGTAGAAAAGGGAGGGGACTTAGTCTGTGGCATACTTAGCCTGTCCTCTCCCCACACTTCTTGCTGCCCTACAAGAGCAATGGCAGTGCTCCCTCCTTCCCCTGGAGGGCTGGGCAGTTGGGTCTTACCCGAAGGAGGAGAAAAATATCCCATCGTGCATCACCCACACCTCCCCAGTAACACACAAGCCCGCAGCCTGCCACCCATTCCCATTATGAATGGTATTTAATTCTCCTTTACAGGCGGTTTGCCAGTGAAAGGCTCCATTAATAATTTACAAGCAATAAAGAGTACAGCTCCTATAAAACAAGGGTTTGTTGTAACCTTAGTGTCACTCCAGCCGCAGTGGGTCACGGGTGTATGAGCCATGCTCCCTGTGCCATGGGGCCAGAGGCGAGGTAGATGAGAAGAGAGGACCTGGAGCACACGGTGCCACTGGGCAGGGGAGATGGTGTGACAGGAGAAGAGCTCAGGAGCTTGAAATCTGTGTGAGAAATGCTCCTACGCAGCCTGATCCCACACAGCTCCCCTACGTTCCCTGTCTGTCAATCTGACCACGTACAAGGGCAGCCCAAGGTGACAGGGAACAGCCCACAGGGGTGGTTTCCACCATGATGGAAGATGTCTTTCCAAGGAAATACAGAAAGCTCAGACAGGGGAGGCACTGTTATCTGTTACTTCCTGGCTCTTGGCGGCCCTCAAGGGGGTGAGAAAGGCTACCCTGGGGGGCCTTAGCTGCCAGCATCCCCTCAGGGAGGAAGAACACACTACCTGGAGGGGTTTGGGAAGGCAGGGACCTCTGAGAGCAGCTCTTGGGGACAGTAGGTGGCAGCAGCCGCTCTGCCACCCCCCCACTCAGTCATCACCCTCCTCAATCCACAGCGGGCGGGTTTGCTCCTGGAAGATGCATCCACGAACCACCTTGGGCAGCTCCTCGGCGTGGCTCCAGGCGTGGGGCTCCACTGGGGCCCAGGAGCACGGCAGGGTGTGGAGAGCCCGCTCCACAGCATGGCACACCTTCAGCACCTCCGAGTCCCGCTGGCCCGCCTTCCCCAGCAAGCTCCTACAGAAAACACAGGGACAAATGTCACCCTGGGTATAACAAGATGGGGGGACAAAACCACCACGTACAGAAAGGAATTACTCCCCTCGCAGCACCAAGCCCAGCACACACACCCAGTGCTCTCGCCTGATCCCGTTCTGTCTCTGAACAGAGACCAGGCTTCTCTCTCCTCCCGTGACATGCTCCATCCATGCCACGCTCTTTCCTCACCTGAGTCCTCTAACGTTCTTCTCAGTGACCTCAACATGGATAACGATGGGGTATATTTCACTTTTAATTAGATCCCTCACACCCTCAACTCCCAGCTCTAGCAGGCAGTGTTTATTCTGGAAAGGAAATTGAATAGATTTACTGATTTAAATGGAGAAAAAATAACCCCAGCCCCTGACAGTTACATTAAATCAAACCCCATACTGTGCAATATCATTGCTTTTCCAATACTAATTCCATTAAAAGTGAGATTTATGGACAGTGCCAATAGAAAAGGGGAGAATTAAAGAGCAGGGTCACCCACTCCATCACTGCCAATCCAACCCAAGAGCTCACTGGACCCCTCTCTCAGCCACAGCTCATCTTCACATCCTCTTTGTCATCGCTGTCACCCGCAGCCTCACATTTCTGCCCTGAGCAGAGCTGCTGCCACCTTGGTGAACATGAGGAATGTGAGAGCAGGGAGGTCACTTCTGAGTATGGCATGTCCCACTGCCTCTCCCACAAATCCCCATTTCCCATTTATTTTATCTGAGCTCATCAGAGACTCAGGGAAATGTCCTTATCTGCTCCACAACTCCACAGCATCCCGACCTGAAACACTCTCCAAATTACACAACCCCCAAGCAAGCAGCTCCTTTTCTATCACCACACCACTCTCCCTCTTCCCCCACTCAGCTGCTCCCTCCTCTCCTCCAGTCTGAATGAGCTGCCCCATCCTGGCCCTTTCTCCCCACACCAAAAGCCTCAGCACCTTCTCCATTGCCTCCCGGATCATGTGGATTCGTCCACTCTCCCTCTGGTCCTGGGGGGCAGTTCTAGACACAGGGTGCTCCTGAGCATGGGTTGCGCTGGGATCCCCTCCTGCCAGCTTCTCTGCAAGCCAAGAAACAGGAAGAGAGAGATGTCAGCCCCCTCTCCCTCTTGCACAGACTTTCTACCTCAGATCCCACATGCTGGCTGCTGCACTGGTGCTTATCAAGTTCAGTGTTTACGGATTCTGGAGAGCAAGACTAATTATACAGCATCACACTTTGGGCATGGATATCCTGCAGCTTTCTGGTAGGCAACAAGCGAGATATCACAGCTGAAGACACCTTGCACGGCAAGAGCAGCACCTTGTGTTGTACCACAGCAGCCTAAGCTGGCTCACAGACATTATCCACCCACTTCCACACTGTCCCAACCCCTCCCTAACAGAGCATGGCAGGAAAATAACCACTTTATTTTGCCAGATAGGTTTTCTGCAGGGTTTGAGCGCTACACAGGCTTACAGACGGCTCCTGTAAGTGAGCACCACGGCTGGGGAAGCAAGAGGAGTGGGTGTATGCTGGGAGAGGGGGAGGAAAATGGGGATGAGCTGCACTTCCTTTTGCTGCTGGCAGCCTGCTCAGAGGCAGGACAGGATGCAGCAGCCAGCACCAGGAAAGCAGCAGAGAGGTGATGCTGGGACAGAGAACTGGGGGACGAGCTGGATGCAGCATGGTCAAAGCAATGGTCAAACCAAGGACAGCCAGGTGCCCCTGGTCACTCCCAAAGGAGGCTGACACAACACACACACCCAGACCTGGCTTGGGAGCCACAGGCTCTGCATCCCAGTGTGGCTGAGGCAGGAGCCAGGCTTTACCTGCCCACCATGCTGCTCCAGGCAGCTGCCTACACTGCTATGGAAACATGAGGAGGCATCATAAAAAGGCTTTTAGGAGCTGCTTGTCCCTAAGATGGAAATAAAGTAATATTTTTAGCAGAAGGCATGTTTGGAACTGGGTCCAGAGCATGTTCCAGTTATCCCAGGTTCCAGGCTGGCTGGGCATCCTCTGCCTGGTGACACAGTCCTTCCCAGGCAGACCTGGATCCTGCAAAGCCACGTTTCCTTTGCAGGCAACAGACTCTCCTGGAAGATGGAAATAAATACCGGCAGCAAAAAAAAGAGAAATGGCTTGGAGCTCAAGGATTATTTTCCTTCTCTCACAGCCAGCAAGACTAGCAGGGGACAATGGAGTTTTTGCCCTCAGTGTATATTCCCAATGGCAGAAAAAGCTTGGAAGAAGGTCCCCCGTGCAGTGTGAGGGGGACCCTGCAGAGGGCTCAGCAGGACAGGATATATGGCCAAGTCACTCAGCTGAGAAGCCCAGCAGCCAAAATTTTCAGAGCCATCCTTCAGCAAACCAGAGATTTTTCACTACTTCCATCATTACCCTGCAAACAAATAAACCAACTCATTTTTCAGTCCCACAGTTGGCAAAGGGAGAACTCTAAACACCGGGAAAAGAGAGCACTGGAGACGTGAGGAGGAAGGAGGAAGGAGGAAAGAGGAAGGTGTCCTCTCTGAACATTCCCTATAGGAGAAATGCCCTTTCCCCAGCAGCCTCTTTAGCTGTGTGTCAGCCTCACATCTCCTGGCAGAAAGAGGGGGATAACAGCTCTAAGGTTGGATCCTGCCGTTTTTGGGCAGGAAGAGCTGGCATGAAGTCAACCTGCAGATCCCACATCAGCCAGGGTTTTCAACTCTGGGAAGAGCCACCCAGAGCAAGGCAATGCTACACCACCACCCACTCAAGGGAAGAGAGAAGATCCCCATGCCTCAGGTGACCAGAAGGGAGGGCTGGCTTCCCTGTGGGCCAAAGGGATAGGACACAGTTAAAACCAGCAGGGAATATCTTGCAGACATGCAGCCCAAAAAAGTGACAAGTATGACATGGGAAGACCGAGAGATTCCCACACTTACAGTCTGAAGAGAGATCTCATGGGCTTTCCATGAGACCATAACTCAACCTTCCAAGTAAGGAGCAGTTCTTCACTGAAACTGACTGAGCAGCCACATATTGCTGCCTGCCTACCTGCTGGGCACACGTGGAAGTCCAGGCGAGAGGTGGGCAGGTCCAGCAGGTTCCTGATGAGCCGTGGTGCAATGCAGCTTGGCAACAGCACCACAGGACGGGGTGTCTTGACCACCACAGGACGCACCAGGCTGTAAGGCTTCAGGTTCATGTCTGGGTCTGGAAGACAGCATTGAAGAAGAGAAAGCCAAAGGTGAGAACACAGGAGACCACGTAGGACAGCCTACGGACCATCCCATTGTTCTGTACCACCTCCTCATCCTGAATCATGGAGGCGCCTACCAAATCATCTTATGTCCCAGGAGAGACCCTACCCTGGCTACAACACTCACTCATGGACAGATACCCTGGATGTAAACCCCCTGCCCGTTTTCTGGGACTCCCTTGAGTTACACAGCAGTTTATTCCCCAGAAAAGGTTGGACGACCAGGGGACAACTGGGTCTCCAAGGGTGACAGGGCAGGCACAGGGCTAACAGCTCACCTGAGCAGGGGTCCAGCCACAGCTGCTGGGGAGGCTGTTCTGGGCTCCTCTGTGGCTTGGATTTCACCAAGCGCAGTTGGCCCAAGGCCCGTTTCTTTAGCTGAGGAGAAAGTGAAGGCAATTTGGCTGAGAGCACTGCCCTTTCCACACACATGAAGAACTGGCTGCAGAACATCCTCAGGCAAAAAGGATGGAGCACCCTTACAAAAAGCAAGGGATTAGGACTGCCATTCATTAGGTTCAGTCTGGGAAGTGGGGAAGTGGTAGAAAAGCAGCCACAGAGCAGTAACACTGCCTGGCCTTTTTTTGCTTTGTTTGCTAACCCATCTGCCACCTCTGTACAAGTTGGTTTACCAACAGAGTGGGGCAGATGTCTCTGAGGTGGTGAGATGGCCACGGGCACACACCACGGCTCTCATCACCCTCTTATTTGACTTACGGTATTTCTGTGGCCTCTCTGCTGCCCAAGCACCTGGCGCTTCTCCTGGATCTTCAAAAGCTGATGAGCCCTGAAAAGACAGAGAGCTTGCACTCAAGCAACTCCAGAAGCCCCAGGGACCACAGCCTGCTGGGATCAAAGGCTCAAAGGCTCCCAAACACTTCCACACCGATCCCCGAACAAGACTTACCCATCCCACACCACCGAGAGGTCAGTCTGCAGCCCCAGGACAGCGAGGGCATGGCCAGCACAGGCAAAGGGGGCAGGTAGCCCCTGCCTCCCTCCTCTTGCTGCTCACCTGCTGTAGTTGGGCACCGTGCCCTTGTCCAGGTCCCGCAGGGTCAAGGGGTCGACGCGAGAGCAGTACCACTCCAGGCGGCCCCTGTGCATGGTGTCCGTGACGTGCAGGATCTCCCGGCTCTTCACGCACAGCGCGTACGGGTCTGATGGCTCCAGGAGCAACACGTTGCTGCGGACGTAGAACGAGTCTCCAGAAAATTTCTTCCCTTCCTCCAGGGCTGCCCGCAGAGGCTGGTATCCTGGAGCATAAAACACAGGTCACCACAGGTGGGGACGCAGTAGCCAACAGTCACCAGTAAGAAAGCCAAGTCCCCAGCACAGTTGTGACGCTCTGGATTGGGGCTGGGGTGCAGAGGAGGCAAACAGACAGAAGGTCTGTACCTCTGTCCCGTAACTCAGAGGATGCACAAGTCACACCAGAGAGGGAAAGCTACTGGAGCTATGGCCAACCCCTGTGTCTGACATGGTGGCCTAGGACCAAACAGGAGAGGAGAGAGAATAACTGAGATTAATCTCCAGGTTTGCGTCGAGGGTCTAGAAAGGAGGCAGAGAGCTCAGGTTGAAAGGCGACCTAGCTGTCAGCACCTTACCTTCTAGGTCAAGCTGAAAGATGAGACTAGATGGCTCATCCCAGTGCAGCAGGCTCAGGTAGGCAACCTCCCGTGTGCAGTTCTCCAGGGAAAGCACCTCTTCCTTCAGCGATGGCACCCTCAGCTAGCAAGGACCCGATGCCGTTAGACCTAAGGGCTGGAAGAGCATGCACCCCCCAGGCTCCCTCACCCATCAGGGTTACACAAAAGGTTTTACAGAGTGAGGCAGGTCTGGGAAAAACTGTATCTGAGGACCAGGCATCCTCAGTCTGCCTCTGGCTCCCTCCTCTGCCTCTGAAATACCTGCTGCCAGCCATCACCCAGTCTGGATGGTGGGCTGTCGTGAAAGGAAATGTGTGTGTGCATGAACGTGTGTGGGAGCAGGAGCACTGGTTTGTTTTCACTTACAGGTGGGATATTAATTCAAGTGGTGCAACTGTATTTCAAGTGGTTTCATTCTTGGCAAAACAAATGCCCTTCCCCTCCTCCCAGAAGCCTTCTTCAGAGCAATTATTCTCTATACTCAGGAGGGTCACAAAGGCCTGAGAAATCTTGCTCCAGAATTGATTGGTTTGCAATGAGCATGTGCAGGATGCAGGAAGCAAACTGCTCTGAAAAGCCACAAGGTGACAGACACAAAGGTGAGGGACACAAAGCTGTACTGGCATCTTAATTGTGTGACTCATTTTTGTTTCTCCCTTCCCACAGCTCAAGGAAGGGTTTCAGAAGGTCTTGGCATTTTCACATGCACAGGTACACTCAAGTACTGTGAGACCCAGGTGGGTGTTTGTGCTGTGTAAAGTTCTAGACAGGGAGCAGCCCTGGAAAATAAGAGAAATGGAGGTGGACTTCAAGCTGGGGAGAGGTCATCTTGCACTGGGGATCACTCTGCACTCCTTGCATCATCTCAGGTGCTTTGCAAACCCACAAAAGGAGCCCATTCCCAGACTCACCTCAATGAGCCGGCACCCTTCCCTGAGTCCTGCTTTTTCAACCCGTGAGCCTGGCTTGACCCACTGGACATAAATTCCTGTCCTGTTCCCTCCAAGGATGGAGATGTCTGCTCCAAGCCTCTTCTCCTGGGGTGAGGGGTGGCTGGGATGACCCACACTAGTGAGCTGCACCACCAGTGACCTGGTAAGGAGAAATGCCAAGTCTGGCAACCGAGGTTTACTGGCTTTTGTAAGAGCCAGTCCCCTGTGCCTTGTGTCCAGCTACAGGGTGTTTACTGCAGCACAGAGCTCGTGACTCAACAGGGTTGACACAGAGCTGACAAAGCCCCACAGCCCCTTCTATCCCACCAGCCCCACCACCAAAGCCAAGCTGGGCTCCCACAGTCCTTCCCTACCATCCAGCCCAGAGCAACATCTCCACCCCTGACATAACCTATAGGATGGTGCAAAAAATTGAAGTCCTGCTAGGAAGCAGGGACTATAGGATCTTCATTGCTCTTCTCTCCCACAAGCAAGAAAAGGCCTGCAACTGCAAGGGAGGGGCAGAAAAGAAGGGTCTCCCAGGCATGGTCCCTGGCACCACAAAATGCCCCCTCAAGCACCACCACAGAGTGCCCAGCTCAGAGAGCAGCAGTCACCTCCTGGTGACCTCCTTGTGGCTGGAAAGCGTGGACAAGCAGATCTCCGACTTCACCCTGGCATAGGTGCTGCTGGAAGAAGAGGAGAAGGCCTCCAGCAAGGTTCCAGGAAAACTGCTGCCTAGGAAAGAGCAAAAGCGAGAGGGAGCGCTTTACCTGTACTAATGCCGCAGGGAGCTCGTGTTCTAGGGGTGGCAAGGGTCTGCCATCCTCTCCTGACCACTTTCTAGCATCTGACTGGGAGACTGAGGCTGCAGGGAGGCTTTGAATGGTCACCCTCAAGAAAAGGGTTTCCCATGTTTCCTGAGAACTAGCAAATCTTCATTCCCTTCATCAGCATTTTGGTCAGAAGGCAGCAGCAGCCAGGGCCACCTGAATGTGCCCAGAGATCAGCCACCAGCACCTACCACAGGACCTGAAAGCACCAGGATACAGGATGCTCCTCTTCACTCCAGGAGACTTAAAACCCATCACACAGGTAGTAACAGATAAAGGGAGTATCCAGTAACACCCCAGGGCAAAAGTATTTCCCTCTTCTATTACCAAAAGTATTTCCCTCTTCTCTTACCTACTCCCCTCAACAGCTCTCCATGAGCCAAACAGAGCTGATGCAAATAGCTACCTGCTCTGCAGAGGAAAAGCCAGCTTTTCCAGCTGCTGTGCCTCACAAGGCACAGGAGATATGAGGGCCCATGCTAGAGGTTCAGAGCCCTTGCAATGAGCTACATAAACCACAGGTGCGAAGGAGGGTCACTTGTCCAACCCCTCTCCCTACAGCACCCACTCCTTTTTAGCTAAGCCCATTGAGGAAAGCCTTGTACCTGTTCCATCTTCAATGCTGCTAAAGGAGCCACAGGACAAGCTAAAAAGAAGACATAAAATGGATCTGTAAGGTAGCAGCTTTTCCAAAGCCTGTTTGCATTCCATGCTCAATCTCAGTTCCACAGACTTTCCCACCACCCCAAGCACCCCTAGAGCCTTCCAGACACCTTCCAGACAGCCTTTCCACTCAGTTTCCACTCCAGGTTCTCTCCTAATCCTGCCAGGCATCTCTTCCTGAACCCCACAACCCCCACAGAGGAGACGAGCAGCCCTCAAGCACCAATCACCTTTTGTGGGGCATGCACCTCTCTTCCCGCTGCCGACGGAGGATGGAGCCGATGCAGGGAGGGAAGGGGAAGGTGGAAAGGCGGTTGATATCCTTCTCACTGTCGGGAGTCTCATCCTTGGGCAGAGTGAGAGACATGCTTGCTAACACCAACACCCAGCACCACTTCTCCTGTCCCCTTCAGGTCAAGGAAGCAAACAGCACAACCCTCTTCAGGATAATTCTCATCCCTCCTAACTCCCAGGGGCACCTTGTTTTCCCAAGCAGATAGCTCAGCTAGAGATCTATGACACTGCATCCCCACCTTTTTGCAAAGCACAAGCCATGGGAGCAGTAGCAGATGGACAGACTATCCAACCCTTGTCCTTATATTTCTGTTTTATCCACCACACACCCAGATGTATGAATAACCTGTGGGACTGCCCATTTCAGGGTGCTCTGGGATGGCAGTTCAAGGAGTCAAAGGAAAGAACCTGACTCCCTTAAAAACAACACAATGCTGCTATAGGGTTCATTTCTCCTCCAGTATGCATAGATTAAACAGCATTTTAGGGAGGACAGCATCTTACATGAGGCTGTTGGTTTATAGGGTGTCAAATGGAATGAAGGGTTTTCACACACTTTAGGGAAGCATTGGCCAGTTTGTTAGAGACTGAGAGCTTTGCATCTGAGATCTGCTACACCTTACACACCACCCCACACCAAGGCACAGCCTCACGATGAAGCCGCTCCAATGCCTGTGTGCCCTTCCTGAGCAGTGTCAGCTCAGGGCCAGCCTCACATGGTCAAGCACTCACCATGCTTTGAATGGCTGAATCCCCTGGGAATGGGGCAACAGAAGTCCCCAGGGTATCCATGAGTCCATTTGCAGGGTTGTCTATGAGGCTCCAGGTGCTGCTGAGGTTGGAGCAGAGGGAGTAGGAAGAGCTGCACATCTGGGAGAGAAGGGACTCCATCACCCCATTTGCATCTCCCAGAAATCAGTCCTGACCCCTCTGCCTTCCCTCTTCCCCCTTCCTTGAGCCACCCTCACCTTGCTGAGGCTGCGGCTGCCTCGGCACCGCTGCAGCTGTGCCTCCAGCGTGCTCTTCAGCCCTTCTGCCTGGCTCAGCTTGCTTAGGAGCTCATCCCGCTCCTCCTCCAGGGCCCGCACTCGTTTGCGGTACTGGTCCTTCTCAATCAGGCTCTGGGAGTATTGCAGCTGCACCCCATCACGGCTCTGGATGGCCTGCAAGGAGCCAGACAGCGAGAAAAGACACAGAGCTGCACTGCTGATCCACACCTCCCACCCTGGCATGGCTGCACAAGATCCACTGGGGAAGGAGAGCTGTCCAGAGGCCTGTTCTTGCTGGGCAGTCAAAAGCAATTTACCTGGTCCCGCTCTTTTTCGATCTCCTCCAGCTGCATCAGCACTGTGTTCATACGATGCTTGTAGAGATCACAGTCCTTCTGCAGCGTTCGGTATTTCAGCTGCAGATCCTCCACCTCCTGGAGGTACTGGTAACAGCAAGCAACGAGCATTAGCCTTCCTGAAAGTAATTGCTTTACAGCATCCCTCCCCTCTCTTCCAGGCCCTGTTTGGTGTGCAGGGACAGAGGTGGTGATGAATGCTCTACCTTATCCCTCAGCTCTTCGGCCCACTGCAGCTCACTCTGCAGGGAGTTGAGTTTCTGACAGAGATCCTGCCGGTCGTCTTGGGCTTCCTTCCAGTCATGCTCCAGGATGTCCAGGAGGATCTGCTCAGAGCCTGGCACTGGGCCCTCACCGGGTTTCTAAGAGGCAAGAGTGCACTGTCACTGCACCACAAGCACCAAGGGGGCGAGAGGCAGGGCAGTGACTGGCAGATTGGCACAACTGCCATCATCACGCAGCATCAATCTGCTGTGCACTCCAAGGCACAAAGTCATACTTGTGAGCCCAATTAAGAATTACAGAGCTGGAAAAAAGCACCTGTCACTACCCAAACGCAATGGCAGCCACCACAGCCAAGCAATATGCTCGGAGGATGGGACAGGCCAGCCCAAACCAACAATTTCCCCATCTTTCCAGTGGCTATGTAAACAACACTGGAGGTGGCCCAGGAAAGGAGGTGACCTGGAGCCTGCCCTGCCCTAGCAGGTACCTGCAACATGCCCTGCAGCTCCTGCAGCGATGCCGTGAGCCGCTGGTTCTCAGCCCACAGCTCAGACACGGCGTCAGGATGGCCGCGCTCCTCCGCCTCTCGCTGGGGCGGTGCCGACGCCTGTCTCCGCAGCAGGCTGCACTCCTCCTCCAGGCTGGAGACTTTGCATTTCAGCTGGTCCACCTGCAACCCAGGGAAGAAACAGTCTGACACACGTGGCCCTGCACCTCTGCCTTACTAGGAGAGCAAAGCAGAGAAGGTGCTGAGAAGAAAACAGGTCTGGAGGCGAGTAAGGCACGCGAGGCAACCACAGGCAACCATGTGAAGGAGTATCCTACTGCTGGGCCGAGGTTAGCAGCACAGCTGCACACAAAAGCTTCTCCCTCAGGGAAAGGAGGAAGACGCACTTGCATAAGCACATTCAGGATCATCTCTTGGTGCAAGAACTTCCTTGCTACCCTGGGGCATCCACAGTGCAGCTAGCCTTGACCGTGGGTGGATGTGGGACCTCTGGTGCGCTGCCAGGGCCAGCAGCTGTGAGTATCTCAAAGATTCCTAGAGCAGCTGAGAAACAAATTGACAACAGAAAAATCCACTGGATTTTTCCCTACACTACTCAGTGTGGGAGGCCACCTCTGGCCTGGGAGGTGTTTGAGGTTCAAGCTGCTGGAGGCTGCAGAGTACTACGGGGGCAGGCCTGTCCCATCATTATTCCCTGGCCTGGTCCCACATTCCTCCATCAACACGTCACAGGAAATAGCAGAGGTCAGCAACTTTTAAGGGTAAGAAAGATCCTCCCAGACTTGTAATGACTGCTAAGATTGATCAGAGAACCAATTCCACAGGTAAGTAAGGCTTTGAGAGGAAATGGGACAGGAGAAGCTTATCAAAGTCACCAAGAAGCTGCCAAAATTGCCTAGGAGGGATTCAAGGAGAGATGAATTACTTCTGTGAATCTGCCCAAAAGACCTACAATGACTTTTGGGGACCAGACACTTCTGGACCCAAGAGTCAGGAGGGGAAGGCAAGTTGAGACGCTGCTTCCATGGGGATTTCTTCAGCCCACAGTTGCCTTCAAGTGATTCACCTCCCTATTCCAAAGAGGCCCAGGGGAGCTGCTATTGGCAGGAATACTGGAAAAAAGGTAGGGGAGTTTCCTGCCACTGGCAGAACAGAATGAGGTATGAAAGGCAATCACAAGGCTGTGTGAGAGGTCCAGGCTCAGACTGGTAGGGGGAATGCCAGGAGGCAGCAGAGCACTTAAAAATATGGGTTATTAATAGGTTTGAGGCAGGGCTGTCCTTGCCCAGGCAGGAAATGGGTGCATGTTTGCAGGAGGTGAGAGCCTGGCAGCTGGAGTGCAGTGTCACGAATTCCTGCAGCTATGCAGGGCATGAGTCTTACAAACGTCATGAGAGACATGAGGAGGCGGTGGGGAGTGGCAAGGAGAATGGAGTCTGGGCCAAAAGGCTCCTAAGCTCAGCAAGGCAGGCTGGGCAGCTCCAGGCAGCGCACACACACACAGTGAGTGGCTGCACAGCCACTGGCCTCCCTAGGGAGAGGAAAACACAAACCCTTGAAGGGGAAAAAGTAAATACAAACACACAGCTTGACAGTGGAGCTGTCTGCTGCCTGCCTGTGCTGCCCAGAGAGCAGCACAGGCAGGAGCACACACGGCATCTTGTGGTGCCAGCAGCCAGGCTGAGCATCGAGGGATGCCAGGGAAGGCAGCAGCCCCGCTTCTGGCTCCAACTAGATATATCTCCAACTACACCAGCTGGCAGGAGGCATCTCCAGCTGCCCCCGGGCAGTGGCGAGCCTCCTGCACTGTGCCCATGCCTCAGCCTCTCTGCAGGACACACTTCCACCAAGAGCAGGGCAGGATCCCCATCACACATCCTGTGTGCCATCAGCTCCTTCACGTTCACAAGCCACCACGTGCAGACATCTGTGTGCATCCTTCTCGGCCGTCAGACCCCCAGCACATCCTGCTGCCCACCCTTGTGCTCCCCAGGACCCTACCAGCAGCTGCAGGTCCCTGCTCCGCAGCACAGCCACGTTCTTCTCCTCGCAGAGCTGCGCGTAGCGCATGGCCATCATGTAGTTCTCGTCCTTCAGCCTCAACAGCTCCACGCTGTTGGAGTCCCACTCCTCTCTCAGCCGCTGGCAACGCTCCTGCACCTTCAGGAGCTCCTTCAGCTGCTGCTCCAGCCGGACCTGCTCTTGCTCCAACGCCTGGTTTTTCACCTGGAGCTGGTGTTCCTTCAGCAGGTGCTGTTTCCGTTGAGCCCTCACCTTCTTCACCTCCATCATCAGGAACTGAGTTAGTCCCTCAGGGCCTTCCTCATCTGGGGAGAGACAAAGGAGAACCTATTCCTGGCTGCTGAAACAGGGGTAACCCCAAGAAACAGATTTGCCCAATGCTCTGCTTTCCACCAAGAGGTGACAAGTTCTCCTGAGGGTTTGCAGCCCTTGTTGTCCCAGGCTTACGGCACCACAGTCTTTCACACCTGTATAGGTGGCCCCCTCCCTGCCAGTTCCAGAGTACAGAACTGTCAGGATTCCTCACACACTGCCAGCACAAACCCAGTTACTAAGCAGACACAGGAACTTGCACAAAATTTTCTGGCCCTTCCCATGCAAGCAGCAGCTGAAGGGAGAACAGAGCACCTGCTCCTACCCAGGATCATAGAGCAGCGCTGGGCTGGTTCCCTCCCCGTGAGCCGTGTGTAGTGCTCTGGGTAGTAAAACTCCAAGGATTCCAGGAAGGCTTCGTAGCCTCGCTTTCCACGGCGCCGAAGGATGTCCATCAGGTAACCTGGAAGAACAGATAAAGAGCTAGGATGAATTCCCTGCAAAACAGAGAGAACACTGTGTAGCCCCACTTCATGATATGAGAATAGCACGTCCATCAGATCTACTTCCATCCACAGAAATGGGAATGGCTAGAGGAGAGAGAATGAGGTGAGAGCACTGCCCTCTTCTGTGTGCCTGCAGGGCGAGGCCCTGGGTACAGAGCCCTGCAGAGAACAGCAAAGCTGAGGGAGCAGCACAGTGTGTGCAGCATCCCCTGTGTGTCAAAATCACGTTATCCCCCCCAAACCAGGCCCATCCAAGTGCAAGCTGGTGTCTTCTCCCACCTGTCTGGTTGCTCTTGCAAGGGAATCGGCAGGAGTTCAGCACCTCCTCCTCATCCTGCTCGTCTATGACGCGGCACTGGCGCAGGTACGGGGTGAGCTTGGCCGGGTTCAGGGAGCGGGTCAGCTGGTGTCGGGCACTCTCGATCTTCTCCCAGATGGTGTCTTCCTCCTCCTCCTGCTCTGAGAGGCTGCTTGCTTGGAGAGGCACATTCTCCACGGCTGGAAGGATAAAAGAAAAGGAGAAAATTATGAGGAATGGTGGAGAAGCACAGGGAGAAGGCATAAGTAGGCATGGGACAACGTGAGTCGAGGTATGATCCTACAAATGTTCCATTTGTCCAATGAGACTCAGATACATTAGAAAATATTTTACATAAAAATGGGTTCAGCAGCATTTTGTGTGTCCACCTAGAGCCTTAGATATGTAGAAGGCAAGTGGTGCATAAGGGAGTTAGAAGCCTATACAGTAGGAAGTCTAGAGAAGATATCATCCTTATCTCTCAAATATTCTTAAATCCCCCCAGCCACACTTTCCCTTTTGTCCCATTCCTGAGAATGGGAAACTCTCAGGACCAAGATTTTTTGCAGCCTGGGACATGCTTTCTCATCCTTGGGGCTGGAAAGTATCCAGCAAATGAATCCTTGGCACTGTGCACCAAGCACTGGCGACCAAACAAGTTCTCAAGGGCACCATCCCACAGAGAAGCTTAGCTACAGGTACTGGCATCAGCAGGGAATCACATGAGCATATCTTTGGTGTATCTTCCACACAGCTGTACGGAGCCCTGAAAATATGTAGCAACAAGGCAAGCACTCTGCCAACCAAATAAAGCAGGAGAGAACCCCTCAAGTGAAGGGGCCCAAACCTCTCAGAGCCATGGTGAACCTGCTCCATTAAGTCCTACAAGCTGTGACGGAGCAGGTATGTGCAATGTGCTCTCTCTCTCCAGCTGTGGATCAACCCAAACAGAGTTACCTGTTTTCACTTGAGAAATGAAATCTGCTTCTCAGGCCAGCACAAATCCTTTTAGCTGTCAAGGCAAAGCACAGCAAAGATCTCCTGAGACTTAGAAGCCATTTCTCCTCCAACATGTGCACGGTTACCTGCTGCTGCGGTGCTGGCATTAAGTCCAGCTTTGGCAGCCAAGGCACACAAACATCCCCAGGGGCAGGGCAGAGGTTCACATTCCATGGGGGAAGGAAACGTCTTAGTCTTTTTCCTTTTCTTTGGAAATTTGAGGGTGGAGTTCTGTTTGCTGGTTTTGGGGTTTTTTTTACTTGTGGTGCAAATTATAGCATGCTATTTCAGACTGATAGCCAGCACAGCAAGGAGGATGGCTAGGAGAGCTGTCTGTGCAGAAGTGAATCCTCCAGATACAAGCACAGGAGGCTTGGGGTCTGATAGATGGAAGACAGCAGGAACAGAGAACTGTTGACACCACAAAAGATTCCCAAGTGTCTCATTTTCTGCACCAAAGAGTTTAGGAGCCTAAATACAAATAAAGATATGGATTGTTCTGTGTTGAATAAAACCAGTGTTTCTTGCAGAAGCTGAACTCTCATTGAGACTCTTGTCACATAAACGCAAGCGTGCTGGAGGAGGACACAGCAGCAGGTCACAGAAGTGAGCTGTTTCAAACTCCACACCAGAGTTGTCCCTTTAAGTCAAACTCTTTCTCCAAGAAACTCAAGCCGGCTGTACAAGCCGCGACCAGCTTCTCGGCAGAGGTGGAAAGGGAGGGGAGGGGTGGGCAGAAGGTTCCAGAGCTGCAGCCCCGCTCCCGTCCGGGTACCCCCCTCCCGCGGCGGCGGAGGGAGCGCTTCCCTTCCGCCGGTCTGAAGGCGCTCTTCGAGAAAAGCCGAGCCGCAGGCCATTCCTGAGGAGGGGGCTGCCGAAGAGGATAAGGAGCGCAGACATCCCCCACCACCACCACCACCACTACCACCACTCCCGAGCCGGTGCGAAACTCACGGCCCGGGGCGATGCCGGCGAGCAGCCGCCGCCTCCGCGGCGCCGGGGGCCCGGCGGGGCTCCGCCGCTCCCGGGACCCCGTTCCCGGCCGGGGCTCCGCCGCTCCCGGGACCCCGTTCCCGGCCGGGGCTCCGCCGCTCCCGGGACCCCGTTCCCGGCCGGGGCTCGGCCCTTACCTGCCATCCCCGCTCCGGGCGGCTGCTCCCCGCTCCGCTCCGCTCCGCCGCCCCGGCAGGTGTGTCTGAAGCGCCCTCCCCACCCTCTTTCCCTGCCTCCCTCCCTCTCTCTCTTTCCCTCCCTCGTCCAGCCGGCTGGAAAGAAGCCGGCACCCCCTCGGGCTATGGAGAGCTTAGCTCTGCCCACCTCCGGGGGTCGCGGGGGCACTCACCGGCGGGGCGGGGGCGGATCCCCCTCGGCCACTGCCGGTTTCTGAGAGCCTCCGGCTGCTCCTCACCTGGGCGAGCCGGGAGGCGTTTTTCTCTGCGTGTGTCCTGGCCTCCTAACCCACCTCGGTCCCCAGCCCCGGGACGGAGCTGCTCCCCGGAAGGATGTGGCTCGCCAGCCACTTCTCTTCCGAAACGCACCCGACAGACCGGCGGGGGAAGGGGGTGCCCGCCTTGTCCAGGACCCTGCCCGGGCAGGATGGGGGTCTCCTCGGCAAGGCACGGGCCCCCCGCACTCTTCCACAGAGAAGAGATTCATAAGGAGAGGCTTCCTTTGGTTCCAGGGCTGCAGAAATTGTAGCCCGGCCACCCAAGCTGTAGGTCTGGTTCCGGATGGAGGGGGGATCCAAGCAAGAGGAAAATGTTGAGAGTGTTGGAAAGATGCCTGATCCAGGCCAAGAAGAGATCCCTAGGCTAGGTTTTGGCCCCAGTCCTCAGCTGTGTCCGTGGGTGGAACTGGGTGTGGAGACACCCCAGGGCAGTGTGATGGAGACGTACTCCAGGGCATGCAGGGGCTTGCAACCTGGGCCTGGCACAGGCCAGGAGTGGATGCTGGGAAGCCTTCCTCTGGTCCAAGCAGCCACAGCAATCCCAGGAGTGGATCTGTGTGTCCACACAGCATCCCAAAGAGTTTGCACAGAGTACCCTGCACACCTGCAATGTAGTTAGTTGCCCAAATCTATGCATGCCACTGGACAAAGAGGGCTCTGGGAGAGATGGAACTGGACACCAACATCAACCCTCCCCCCTCAAGGCTAAGTTGTTCTTCATTTTCTCTAGCAACCCTATTTCACTCTCATTTCTTCATTCTCAGCTATGTCAGACCTCAATAGCCAGGCTACGCAGTGCAGGCTCTGTACAAGAAACTCCCAATGCATTATCAAGCTCATAAGAAATGGGAGTTCCCTGGTTCTCCCCAGCTTTGGAGTCAGCCCACAGGGTAGTGCAGAGTACTGCTGTGCATCCCTCCAGGGCTCTGAACACAACATGAAGGAGGCCTGCACTGCTCCTGCACCTGCCAACACACTCGGAAAAGGGAGGTGCATTTAGCACCCCACCTCTGCAGCTTCTAGACCCCACCTTTCCAAGGAAATCTTTCTCTCCTCATTCGCATAACTGAAGAAGCAGATGTATGAACTGGGCCACCCTTTCCTAAAGAATTTCTGCTGCACCCAAACTGAACATCTTCATTTGTGTCTCCTCCAGGGCCAATGGCAGGGCCCCTGCACCAGTTTCAGTACGGTGATTTGAGGGAAGGAAGGCTTTCACGAGACCCTTTCCCCATGCTGCATAGCTCCTTTCAAGATCAAGCACAACCACCACCTGGGAACTGAGGGTGCATCTGTGTGATGCACAGAGCACACAGCCTTTTTGTTGCAAAATATACACAGATATTGAGCAAACGCCGGGCACACGCATGCACGTGGGGCTTTCAGCAAACTGCCCTTGGATGAAACCCATCCCAACAGGCACTGGTTGACATTCTGAGCACATGAATTTGTTGTTGACTCACCCACACCGGGAGGGGTCCCAACAGCCCCCTCCCCTCTCCTGTAAGCCCAGCACTGCACAGCTCCCACACAGAGGGCGCATGGTGACCCAGGACCGCCAGCAGCAGGGCACAGCTCCTGTCTCCAGCCCTTACCTCCAGCCAGAGGCATCCAGCTGAGTGATGAAAAGCAAGTACAAGCAAGGCTGTCTGCTGGAAACCCATTCTGACTCAGGCCATGTCAATTTTTGCCTGCTAGGTATTCTCTCAAAAACAACTCAGGTCTCTCTCTCCCCCTCTCTAGTGAAAAGACTTCCTGAGCTGGGTATTATGTGGTGATAGAAGATAAGATCTCCACAATCCTGATAAAAGTCCCAAAGCAAGGGTTGGTTTCTCTCATTCACACAGAGACCAACTCAAGGCTGATGACAAAGAAATCCTCTTCCTCCACCCACCCTGACCCCACGGGCAGTGGCTGCACTGCTTTGTGACTCAGAGCACTCAGACATCAGACAGAGCAGGTCCCACATCAAGAACAGCTAAAGAAATATCTTCACCCTAGATTGCCCACGGAAGAGTCTCAGACATCCAAGTCCAGGGAAAAAATAAATAATTCAATAATTGACTGGTACTGCAGTAAGGGCAGGTCCTTAGACTGACTAAGTGACTAATTTCCTTAATTTTTTTACAAGTTCCATTACCTATTCTTCATGGAGAGTATCTGAGCTTGGCAGGTACTCCACAAGCAAGAAGACCACCCCTGGCTCTGGGCTGGGAATCTGATCCCAACAGCTCCTGAGAGGAACAATACACTCCACACTTGTTTTTGGGCCAGGGTGTGGGGGCACAAGGATGCAAAGCTCATGCTTTGGAGGGAAGCTTCAGTTGTACAAGCCAACCCCAGTTTACTGGAGATACACAGTCCCACCAGGTTGTATGTGATCAGAGCCAGATATTTATTACATTTCCAAAACAACTTTACCAGTAGCACTTGCTTTTGTGCTGCCACACTTGAGGTCACACTAGGAATGACACTGGGGTGTTTGGGTGGGGGTTTTTTTGTCCTTGTATTGTTGGTTTGGTTTGTTGTTTTGGGTTTTTTTTCAAATCCTAACCAAAATAGTTGCACTGGTAATACTTTTCAAGTCACGTGGGCTCACAGAGGAAATCTATAAGAAACTAGCAAATGGTGAGCCACGTGTCATTTCCACCACCAGAAGGTGGGCTTAGCACACATGGCCACAGAGGGTGGCAGCTGCTGGGTTTTCTGCAGAACCTTGCGCTGTGGGGTGACCGGTGCCACTAAGAGGTCAGAGGGATCCCGCCGAGGCCAGTGAGCCCGTGCTGTGGAGAGCTGGGCTGGCCATGCCTCAGCACTGCATTGTCTGCTCCTGCCTGGAAATAGCTTTAGGAAGGTCTGCAGCAGGGCAGGAATTCAATAAATTCCTGATTGTGTGGCTAAAAGGCCATTGGTGCAAAGCTGAAGCTGTGGTTACAGATGGTGAGCTGGGTGCTCTGTAAAGTCTTGCCATGTGTTTTGGGAAGCACAGTAAATTTACAAAGCTGAAACTGCCTACCCACACAGCGTCCAGAATGTGAGCCAGTTCAGAACATCTTCAGCAATATATTTCTTACTTGGTCCTTCTTTTTTTTTTTTTTTTTTTTTTCCTTCCTCAATCAAAATAAGCTATTCTTCTTGCAGCCTGGTGATTTGCAGAGACTTACAGTTTCCATTGAAATTTTCGGAGGGAGGTTTACTAAGGTCTCCAGGGTGATCTCCCAAGTCAGGTTGAGGAAGTGAGTTTGAAATAATTCTCCTAATAATAAAAACTTCCACCCTGCAATAGCTGTCCCAACATGATTTGCTGTCATGAAAAAATTCTCTGCAGTTTCTGTTCCTGTGTGGAACAAGACAAATGCCAAAAACACAAAAGGATTTGTGAAACAGAATTCTCTGTGAAACAGAATTATCAACTCCAACCTGCTCTAATTGGCTCATACGCTGCTTCACGCTGGATTAGTTAATGCACACAGAAAAAAAGCTTTTCTTAATGACACTCTTCAAACCCAGTGTTTATATTAACAGCCTTTGCAAGGACTTTGACTACCTGCTCTTTTGCCCGACACTTTTAACAGCAGATGTAAGAGCGCTGCAGCACTGACAGTGGTTTATTCCCCTCACGGTAGTGGCTGCAGAAGGGAGGAGGAATGAGGTCCCCCCTCAAAAACCGAGTGGCCTTTACAGCAGGAAGGAAATGCGTGTATCTGTGTGGAGATAGCAAAACAAGCAAATATTTCCTTCAGCATTCCTCCCCCTCACCACACGCACACGCCCATCGCCTGGAGCTACAGGAGGCAAAAGCATGTGGGAGCCTTTTGGTAAAATAGTGGCAAGAAATCTGTGTCCTCCTTAGGGCACCAGAGGTGTGCAGGGTCACAAGGAAGACCTGAATTAGAGCAGAATGACGGGATTAGAGTCACTGGGATGAGCTGTCTCGCTCCAAGGCTGCCCAGCTGCCCCTGGCAAAGGGGTTCCAACTCAGCAGTTGCTTTATTCTTAAACCATTATCCCAGTGGGATTAGTCCCAGCTTTTTTCCCCTTGCTCTCCAGAATATAAGGCAATCAAGAGTCTGTCTCACTGGTCATTGTGAATCCAGTCGGGTTGGTCACCCTTTGCAAGAGGACCATTAAGGTCTGCCCTCAGCTGCATAAGAAGGGTCTGAAGAGCGAGAGCACAGAGGTTACAGTGAATACAGGGGAGCATCTGCTCTCTCCAGGTATGACCCACTGCGTCTAGAAACTGGGAGTGAATTCAGCTCTCCAACAAAGGATCCACCTTTGGTGTTTACTGGGCTGTGTGCAAGCAGGATTTGTTTCTTAGGGAGAAGAACTACATGGACTGAGGGTGTACTCACAAAGAGTGGTTACCCGCTTCGAGAGGAAAACAAATTACTGTCTAAGAGGAGAGGCGGTGGGGAATGGAGCCTAGAGAAGGAACAAACCCAACGGCATTTCAACTGCAGCAAGCAGCAGCTCACCAAGCCCAGCCCGTTTGCCTTAGTGCCTCCTTGCACGCCAAGGCTGCAGCCACCAGAGGTCAATGTGACCACATGAACCTCACCCAGCTGCTGGGTGCTGCACCCCTTTGAAACTGGGACGTTGAACACAAGTATGAAGTAGTGTTTTCCACCTCTTAGGACATAACTTTGGGACAGATTTGCATGTAAACCAACATTCAAAGCATTAATCACAATAGGACCTCAGGATTATCCTGGGGGGGAAAAAAAAATCTTGGGAATGACCATGTCTCCAGTTAGCATCCTGCAAGCTGAATTGAGACTCTTACTTGGCTGTGGACCCCACAAGTGCTCCTGACACCCTGAGCATGTCTCAATCACGCTGATTTCAGTATCACTCAGGTATTCTCACTAATCCCAGCCTTGGTAGCAGGAAAGGGGTAGAAATGGGCAATCTGTCCTTCCCTGAGTCCCACTTCTGCTTTCTGGGATATAGATCTGCTGTAGTAAATGAGGACTGCTCCAGATCCAGGCTGGCTAGATAAAACAAGTAGCTGACCTGCAGCAATGGGTTAAATGGGTTCAATGAGGCAGGATCATCAGTCTGGGTTAGAAGTCAGAGAGGGATGGTGAGACTGCAGAACAGAAATCACTGTGGCTAGCTTTGTAACAGCCAGCCATTGCTCTGCACGCCCATGTGTGCCAGTTCTCCTCTCTATCTCCCCTATATCCTCCTCTAGACCCCCTCAAACAGTCACCTAGAAGCCCTTTCCATCCTGGCCTCCCAACCCCTCCATCACCTATGTGGACACCCACCTCTGAGCAAACAAAACACTCCTACTCCACCCCCAGCAGAGCTCCAGCCTTGTGGGATGGACAGGTTTCCCCAGACAGTACACATCACCTCTCCAAGAAGACTCCACTGCACTGCAGGATCACCAGTGACCCCCTCCACAAGGCCAGCTGCCCAGACCAAGTGTGTTTCCACCATCTCCCAGGAACATTAGCTCAGGATGGGAGCAAAGAAGCACCAAGAGGCAAACCCTGGCTTGTCTTCGCAGGGCAGCTGAAGGCAAAGACACTGAGACAGTGAGAAGAACCAGCTCAGATGTCATCATGGAGATGTTGATGTCTGTAAGCAGTTTGAACTCAGAAGAACGAATTGTCGCCAAGACATCAGCTGCTTAGCTGGGAGCGCTGCTCACCCCAGTTCAGAAACACTCTAAATGCTTCAACAGGAGGAAAGGAAGAAGCATAGATAGAAAACCACTTCCATCTTCCCTTCCTCTTCTCTGAGATGATCCAAGTCCTGTATGGCTTCTCTTCTCAGCTGGTACATAAACACGCCCCAGGGTGTTCAGCTGCCAGAGTCCCTGAGTCACTGTCAGGCTGAGATTGGCCAGATCCTGATGGAGGAGAGGCAGGAGAGGTGATACCATCCCACAACACTCATACTGAACATGTGCCATATCAGGGAAAGGGACAGGCCAGGACTGCATCAGGATCTTTTCCTCTTGGCTGGAGAGCAAACCTGTCCAGGACATGAAGAGGGAGAAGAGCTGAGTACATGCTAGGAGGACAAAGTCTCTGTAGAGAGGGCAGAGAACAGCCAAGTGCTACCATCACTTGTAACACTGCTCCAGAGCCATAGGGTGTCACCACCCCACCAGCCAACCCCGTGGGGAAGGAGGTGCCTGGGCAAAGCCAAAATGCTTTGGATCAGCCTGGTCTGAAACTGGAGCCCTTGCAAAGGGAAGGATATGGGGAGCCAAGGGCTGTGCCTGTTCCTGCCCCACAGACTTGCCAGGGCTCCTTGCTTCTGGCTGTGGGGCCCTTCCCAACACCTTTCACGGAATGGCTTCAAAAAGACAGAGAGCAGGTATAGATTAGATACAGAAAGAAATTCTTAGCTGTGAGGGTGGTGAGGCACCAGAACAGGCTGCCCAGAGAAACAGGATGGATGCTCCAACCCTGGAAGTGTTCAAGGCCAGGTTGGATGGGGCTCTGGGCAGCCTGCTCTAGTGGAAGGTGCCCCTGCCCTTGGCAAGGGGGTTGGAATTGGATGAACTTTAAGGTCCCTTCCAACACAAACACTTTTATTATTCAGTGATTCTGTGACCTACACTGCATTCAGCTATTTGTATCCTACAGCTGCTGCACTGAGCCAGGCCTGGGCTCACTTGTGGGACTGCAAAGGGGCTGTAACTCCCATCTGCTCCTGTTAATGCTGCCTAATGGTGTGTCCTCCAGGGCATCCACCAGAGGTGGCACAGAGCACTCCTCCACCCACGCTCAGCGTGAGCCAAGGACTACAAACCAAAGCTGAGCTATGACAAATTCAGTGCAGATGTGACCTAAGCCAGAGCAGTATGGTGCCAGAGGTGAAGAAAAGAGCACGGCATCTTGGACCTCATTTCCTCCTCCACATATCACCACAGCCACACCAGATGCCCTGCAGGATGTGACCCTAGATAACATGGGAGGTCTCCAGCCCTTCTGGTGGCTGTATGGGATCTGTTCTGGAGCCATCATGGCTGAACAGGCACCCTCCCCTAAACACTCCTCCGTGCCTGGCGTTCCCAGTGCTCCCCGTTCCTCTATCCCAAAGCCAAAATACCCAGCTACCTCCTTGTCTTGGCCTGAGTGGGTCTTTGCCTTTTAGACCGTCCCACGGAGACCAGCATCAGCCGGAGACAACCATGGGAGGAATCAAAGCCTGGCATGTGGCAGGAGCTGTCCCTCACTTCCCAGGAAGCTAACCACATTCTCTCCCTTAAACAGAGCTTCACAAGGCCCCAGAATGCAATCCTAGCCCTCCCTGGAGCTGGATGCCCGTTTCCCCTGCAAAGAAGTCACACCCCTGCCACATAGATGCAATCCCTGGGCTAAGAGCCACAGACAGTCGCTGCTGGAGCCCGCCCAAGAGCAATGAGCTTTCCAAGTCCTTTCCCTTTCTTGGGGGTCTGGTAGTCACATAAACAGGAAGAGCCTGGCCCTCTCCCTCCCCCTTCCAGGGCTCTGCCCCCCTCCCCTGCTCTGTGGCGGGCGCCGGCATGATGCAAGCCCCAGCGCTGGGCTGCTTGCCCCCCTCGGGAGGAGCTGCCGGCTGGCCCCTGACCTCCAGGCTCCGCATTTCCTCTGGCAGCCGAGGAGGGAGACGAGGCCCCTTCTTCCAGACGCTGGGGCTGGGCGTGAAGGGGCCTCTATGGGCCAGCGTGTGGGGGAAAAGGAAAGGTCACGGCGGTCCTTTGCCTGCAGCAGCCCCAGGTCGGAGGAGGCAAAGATGCCAGCAGCCCCGGTGGAGGTGGGAGCAGCGCTGGGACACAGGCGTCCAGCCTAAATGACAGGGCGAGGGCCATGCTCCCGCCCCCGCCCTGCAGCCAGCTCTCCAAACCCTTCTTTATCTCCTGGCGTTTATTTTTAAAAGCTTTGTGGCCTTCTGTCCCAAAACCAAAGGCAGCCACACCAGGTCTGGGCTGCTGCCCAGGACGGAGCAGAGCCCGTGCCTGCAGAAGGGTGCAGCTGCAGAGCCCAGTGCCATTAACCCTCAGCAAGCTAAACCCAGCTGCAGGAATAGGTGCCCGTCCTAAAATTGCCTGGGTGAGTTTTAGCCCTTTCCCCCAGGTCCCTCTAGGGAGGACTAAGGTGAGACAGGCATCCCTGACTCCTCCACACATCTCCCATGGGTCATGACAGGGAACAGGACAGAGACCTGCAGAGGGAACCAGGAGGAAGGACAGTCTTGCTGAAGGCATTCCGTCTAATTCAGGTTAAGAGGCATATCCCTGTCTCTGGGGTTCCCATCCACGCTTGGGCTCTGTGCAAGCCCTGGCTTCTAAAGGCCCGGGATGCTGAGCACATGTGATGCCCGCTCTTCACAACCTGGCAAGAGGTGCCGGATGCCTGGGGAGAGCAGGGAGGAGGGATGGCATCCCGGATGGAAACCTCTGGTATGCCTCTGCACTGATCTCCACTCTGCCCTGGAATGTGCCGGCCAGCAGCATGTGGGAAAGTGGAGGCAGCAGAGACCTTGGATGTGTCAGCTCCCCGGCTGAGTAAACAAGAGGAGCCCTGGCAAGCATTCAGCCCCAACTATACAAGACCTTGAAAAAAAAGGGGGCTGGAATCAGGGAGGTTCTTCTGTCCCTTTCCTGCTCAATCTTTGCAAAATATGTCCTAACCTCTCCCCTACCTCAGGTGCTAACACCACCTCCTCATATCCCTAGCCAGCCTGGAGAAGAAGTGTGGGGAGAGACTCTCCCTGAGGAGTTTCCAGCACCATGCTGTTAGATCTAACATCCGGGAGAGACACTGCCTCAAAAGGAGGGTCTGGAGAAGAAAGAGGTAGGATAAAAGGATTTATCACCCCCCACCATGCACACATATCCATGCCCCCTGGCAATCTCCCAGACAGCAGGGAGCACAGAGCATGGAGGGAGCTTCCACCAATACTGGCAGTGCCTCGGGGAGCACAGTGACAGCTGGGACAGAGGCACGGTACAGCTCCCAGATAAATCCCTACCAGCCCCACCTGGAGACATTCCCACTGGGGGGTGCAAGCTGCAGCCACACTCCAGGTTTCAGAGGCTGGAGAGAGGCTGACAGTGCATTCCCCAGTGCTGGTTGGAAACGTGTTCCCAGCACTTTTCAGGTTGGCAGCATTGCCTCCCTGGCCTCCTCTATAAAGTGCACCCAGTGTGAGTCAGCCCCTCATCCCCTCTGCATCTGGGCACAGGGACCTGGGGAAGAGGGGTGGGCTGGGGAAGGTCCCCCTGCATCCCACCAGTGGAGCCCATCATCTCCTGGGGGCAGAAGCCCTGCAGCAGTGGCGCTAGGAGGTTGTGCCTCTGGCCACCATCCCGTATCCCCTATCGCTCCTCCACAGGCGCAGACTCCCGGAGAATGAGCCATTGTTCCCCAGCCCCGCAGCCTCTTCCTGTCCCTGTAGGGCTGTGAGACAAACAAAAGCAGAGCCAGACGCCATGGGGAGGAGGCTGGGTCTGCTCCCCTCCTCCAGATCCTTGCAGCAACCCCACAGGCAGGCAGACGCCTTGGGGGAATGGGCAGGGACACCCCTATTTTTAGCTGCTCCTGCATCCCCACCCCCTTCCTTCCGTGGGCCAAAAATACATGGGCTGGATGGACAGGCAAAATCATTAGGATAAAAGAGTTGTCCAGGCCTTGTGTCCAACCACTCCCCTGGCTTTCACCTCTTCCCTTTGACCAGAACAGGTTCCCCAAGCATGGTCTCCCACTCTCAACATGGGCAACTTATCTCTTAATCCCCATTCCCTATATCCCCATATCCTCTCTCTGTACATTGTACCCTTCCTCACCCCTGCATGCCACTCCCCCTCTGCTCTATGGATGCATCTCCCATTCCTTGATGGTCCCTTCTCCCATGCCACGCCAGTTCTGGGGACCTTTTCCCTTCCCTTGAAATCCCCCAGTGCCTCCTTTCCCCAAAACACCTTTCTGCACCTCCTCATGCAATTCATTTCCAAAAGGCTCTTTCCTCACAAAGGCCCGGGGTTTCCCACTCACCCCCATCCCCTCCTTCCCTTCTGCATCCCTCCTTACCCTCACCATCTCCTCCTTTCTCTCCCCACCCTAACAACCTCCATCCCAGCTGCCTCCAGCCTACATGGGCTTTAAACTCCTGTAGATGTGCTCCCCCTCCTTGTCCTGCCAAGGGAACACATTTGAGGAAGGGCAAAGAGACTCATGGACCCCCCTTGCACAGAGAGAGCTTCTTCTCCACGCACCAAATTTATACCTAAGCCCTCCCCCCAGTCCCTCCTGCTCTGACATTTACAAGGTCTGTGAAAAAGAACTGGAGAATCAAGGGTGGGGTTGTTCTGGGGAGATGTAGTCTACATACATAAATATATATCTTTATATTTACATCTCCTTTCCTAGTACGTGGAATCACAGAAGTGTTTCCAGGCCACAGGCAGCTGTTCCTGGATTACTTCTGGTTTATGCAACATCCTCCCTCCCCCTCCCAGCTATGTCCCAAACCCCCCTTCCCTCTCCTCTGTGCCCATGTAAAACTTGGAGGGAAAGCATAGATCAGGGTCTGTCCTGGGGTCTGTCCCTCCATCCTCACACCCAACCACACCCCACAACACCCACAGCAGCCCTCCAGCACCCCACATCCCTGGCCAACAGGAATAGCATACCAGGAGGAAGCAGGGGAGTGTGGGGGGAGGAGGAAAGATGAAAATATTTGGGATAGGAGGAGATGGGCAGAGGGAGGGAGGCAGCCCGCCAGCAAGCCTGGGAACTCATCCGTACCTCCTCCTGGGCTTTGGCAAACCCCGAGGCTTTGAGTTCCCAGCCCTGCTCCCAGGGGAAAAGCACACACTCCCCCCTTTGCAAATGCCACAAGCAGGACATGGTCAGTCCCATTCCTTCGTGATCAGTCCCATTCCTTCGGCCTCCCACTGCTCCAGGGGAGGGGAGGAGTTGATGGGGAAAGTTAGAAGTGGGTGTTGACGGGGTTATCCACTCCACTTCTAGCATGAGTGGGTCTAACCCAATGCTGCTGCCTGCCTGGTGGCGCTCACCACAATCTCCCTGCTTTCCTTCCCCAGTGCAACACAAGGATTCGGGGAACCAGACCGCTCCAGCCCCTTTCCCTGGTTATCTCACAGGCAGCAGGCAGTGTGGGGAACTCGCAGCACAGGCACAAAAATGGGTTGAGCCTGGCCGAGCACATCTGGGGATTCAGCCAGAGGTGAAATCGCCCCAGTGGAGAAACTATAGGGCATGAGGGACCCAGTGCCTACAAAGCCAGAGCTGGCATCCGACCAGGGATGCTCTTGGCAAGACGCTGAGTGCTTACACCTATCCCTTGCCTCAGGGTGTCACCTCCTGCCACCACTCTGGCTTGCTCACCCTAAAACCGGCTTTGCCTTCAGCTCATCCCCAGGGCAGCAAGACACAGACTGGAGGCAGCACCGAGGGCCATGGGCTGGGAGCAGGGAGGAAGGACCTGACAGCACCAGGGTGAGGGGGAGCTGGATGAAACCATGCCTGGTGGGGCAAGGGAGCTCTCTGCACCCCCATCCCCATCGTGGCAGGGTTCTGTCCCCCACCCCGCTGATGGCAGTAATCCCCATACCCATGTGGTATGTGCCCTCACAGCCCCTCTGCACAGAAAGAAGAATGGAAACATCTGGAAGTCACCTGCAAACGAGCAGCACTTTCAGTTAATGAGGAAATATGAGCCAGAGACCCTGGGCAGCAACAGGATATCTGCTTCTTGTGCACTGAGCAAGGCACCCCCTTCCCACCGAGCCCCCTGCCTGCCCTCTCTCTTCAGGAAGTTTCCAGCACTGTTGTGCTCTTGGAGGTCCATCCCTAGAAATTTCCCTGGGAAGGAGGGCAGGTGGGAAGGCAGCAAGCTGAAATGGCAGGGAATATAAACCCATGGGTGAGCACCCTATCACAAGCCGGGATGCTCTCATCACCTTCCCTTTGCTTCTCCCAGGCACTGGGGAAAGGGAGTAGAGGGATCTTTCTTGACTGGAAGGGAGTCCCATATCAGCCTCCTTCAGGCATCGAGTCTGCGAGCGGAAGGCACTGCAAAGTGAGACAGGACGAAGGACTGAGCACCAAGAAGTGTGGGGTAGAGACTTCAGCCCCCCCACATCCATCCACTCCTCTCTCCCTGCCCATCACATTCAGTCACCCATAAGACGTCAACCCTGTGTTGGAGGGATGAGTGCTGGGAAGATGAGGGGGATACAATTTGCACAGCCCTGTCTTTGATGTTGTGGTAGGCAAAGCAAATCCTCACCTGGGAAAGCTGCTGGGCCACTTGTCTGCTCCATGATAAGCCCAGTAGCCGGTCTCTCTGTAATGATGAGACTGGTACTGCTGCCTGGGGCTGAGGGTTACAGATGGGATGAAAGGTTGGGGTGACTGAAGGTAAATGAGGTAGCTGGGCTGGGAGGGGTCCAGGCATAAGCTCCTGCCCAGGATAGTGCAGTGACTGTGCAGCACTGTTCAGCCTCACAGCCACCTCTCATTTATCAGCTGAGGTGGATAAATAGGCTGAGAAGCAGGATTGCACGGATTGACTTTCCAGGGTGTTGTATATGAAAGAAGGGGGTGTAACCGAGCAGCAAGAGGCCAGGATGAGTACTGAGACCCAGAACTGGCACATACCTGACCCCTGAGGTCACCAAAGCACTTCAGTGCTAGACCTAGAAGTACAAAACAGAGCTTGGCTGGCATGGCTACAAGATCACAGGTTTGGGGAAGGATGCTGAAGAGAAGGCATTTCCAGATACTTTCCGGGAAGTGAAGCCCATCCTGGCCCGGAGCACAGAGATGCTTGGAGCAGGAGTGAGAAGGAGGCAGTGGAGAGCCGGCCGCCCTGCAAGAAGCGGAACGTGGCCCCTGTCCCATCTGGAAAAGATTTGTTCTGCATTCCCCTGTGGAGGTGGCTGCCATCGCCCAGGCTCTGCTTCCTGACACAGCCTCTGCTGCAGGGCGCAGGGATGGGGGTGAGGGAGAGCCCCTCAGGCAGGGTGGGGGGAAATGTCCTGGCAGGCCGTGCAGAGGGAGGAGACCCAAAGAAAGCATCTTTTCCTGCCTCTCCCACCACCCCCATTAGCTTCCACTGAGCAGGACCTAGGAGAAGGAATACCTACCATACTCCTGGTAAGCCAGGAGGATGCATGTCACGATTTCTCCTCCTTTCCTCACTGATGGCAGAGCTCATCTCCTGTCAGAGCTAGGCTTCCATCTTCCTCCAAGACATAGACCCACTTAAAGTACCACCAACATGCACATACGGTCTTAATTCCTAATGGAGGAAACTTCCACAGAAGGCAGAAACTCCTACTTCCATTTCGCAGAAGAGAAGCTGGAGAACAGTGCCAAACCCTACTGCTGCTGCTTAGCAAACCTCTGAGCAATAAGGCGCTCCTGCCTGGGCACCCCAGCACAAGCCACCCGAGCGCAGTGAACGGCCAGGCTCCATTTTGACATCTCTGCAGACATCTTGTCATCCCTTCAGCCAAGCCCTACTTAACCCCAACAAGTCTTGTCTCGCCTTCACCAGCAGAGACACCTCCCTTCTCCTCAACAGGGCCCTGAATAGGTGCTTGTGTGTGGCCAAGTGGTCCCCGGCAGAGCCACCAAGCTAAGCCTGAAGGCCATGAGGGTCACCGATGGCACTGACGATGCTACACCCACCAGCAGGTTGCCCCTCATTGGCACTGATAGGGTCTTCTGCCCTGCGACCATCAAGGGATAACACACGATGCCAGAGCGATGTGGCGTCCCACATGTGGGCAGAAGCTCTCCCTGGTGCCACCAAAGAGCACCTCCTTGCATTTATCCGCTGCCACCCCCTCAGCCCGGTCTGACACACTGCCGCCGGTATGGCGCTTGTCCTGACCCTGTAACAAACACCAGCGTGGCCCACGTGGCCTTTGGCGAGGCTGTCATCCTGCTCTCGCCCAACTCAGCACTACCACAGCTCCTGCCGCGACCACCCACCCGCAGACCCCAGTCCTGGCCGGCAGTGCTACTCCCCTGGGAACTTCCTAACCAGTATGGGAGCGGGGACCCTGTGTGGTACCGGAGGGGTCTCACACACACACACACACACACACACACACACACACACACACACACACACGGTTCAAGCCCCTTTCCTTTGCCCTGCAGCCGGGCTCCTCTAACCGGCTTAGACAGCAACCTGGCCTTCCCCTTCCCCCAAACCCACCGGAGCCGGCACCCGGGAGCGGGAGGCAGCCAATGCCGGCAGACGGGAAATGGCACCGGGGAAGCGGGGAGGAGGAGGGGAGCGGCAGAGAAGTTCCTGAAGTTTTCTGTCCTGGATAGTTGGAATAAATCTCATTTTCTCTGGTCTCCTTGCCGAGTCGAGGATTGGCTCGGCAGTGCTGCAGCCCGCCCTCCTCCTTCCCACGTCCCCTCCCCGCCAGCTTCGCTCCCTCTCTCCCGTGGCATCAGGGCGTCAGCCTGGGAGAGCCAGCCTTGGGGGGACAGCCGTGGGAAAAGGAGGGGGCAGGGCCCCCCCTTTCTCCCCCACTCCACTCCGGAACACAGCACCGGTAATCCTTGGAACAAGTTACAGGGGCCTGCGGAGAGTGTCTCGCAACTTTTCGTCTGGAGGACGGGGAAAAAATAATAGCCCTGGTTGGAAAGAGGTAAATCCTGAAAGTTTTGATTCATCAGTTTGTAGAGCTGGGGGCAGGGGGGTGTTGGGACAAGAAGGAAAAGGGTGGAGGGGGTGTTTGGAGAGGGTGTTTGGAGAGGGGAGAAGCGGGAGGGGTGGCAAGGCGATAGAGACGGGAAGGATGGTAAAAATAAAGGGAGCAGAAAGCAGGAATGCAACAGGAAACTGGGAGCGAGGAGAGGGGACACGGGACGGGGGCAGAGGCGGGAAGGAAAGGGAGTGGGAAGAGGGTCCCACTGATGGGGGAAGGCAGGACGCCTGTCTCCCAGACCTAGCTCTGGATACCCCTCACAGCCCCACAGGCTCTCGGCACCTCGATTTTAGGGGTGTGGAGGAAGAAAGGGGGCCCTTTTTCACAAGCGGGCAGGGAGGGGATGGCTGGAAACTGCCCACCTCCATAGCTCCGGCCTCCCTCTATGTCCCAGAATGTCTGCTTGGAAAAATATCCTTGTTATACAGAGATATCACTGTGTATATATAGCAGCCAGCAGCACAGGAGTCAGATTTAGGCGTCTGCCTACTGCCCGGCACTGCTCCAGGGAGGCTGAAAGAGCCCCAACCCAGCCAGCCAAGCCCCTTTCCCCCTTCGCCAAAAGCCTGTCCCTGCTGCCTTTCCTCATCCCAAAGCAGTCACCCAACAGGGGAACTCTGCCTCCCTTCCTTCGGGGAAAGGGAGGTTTCTCATCACTCAGGAAGGCTGGGAAAGCCTTCCTGGCCACCCACAGCCATTTCCACCCGCTCTTCCTGCTGTTGAGACCACCCCAAATTTCTCCCTCTCTTTTGCAGTATGTCCCCTTTGGGGGAGGGAAGAGGCTGCTTTCAGCAGCTCCTTCCAACTAGACATCTGGATTATTTTCCCCCCCTTTCTGGTTTCCGCTCTTCCCAGCAAGCAGAACAGCTCTGGCCATTCCCAGCTAGTGGAAAACCAGTGGTAACCAGCTGAACTCGGGGGGAAACGGGGGAGGCCAGGCTGGGAGGAGGAGGAGGAGGTGCTGGCAGTGGGTCTTGGAAGGCAGGGGGCTTCCCAGAGGAGGCAAGAAGGGAGCCAGAGAGGGTATGCCAGGGAAGGGGAGGTCGTGGTGGGCTGTGAGCTTGCTGTGCCAGGAGCTGGTGAGCACCAAGGGCTGCCAGATGGAAGCGGTGGCACCCGGACAGAGAGGTGGCCACGCAGAGGGGTCCCTTTGCCCAGTGGAGGAAAGGACAGCACACAGGTCACCCTTTGCCCGCAGAATCACGAGTTTCCCTGGCCTGGAGGAGTCTGTTCGGGTAACGGGGAGGGCTCAGGGGAGGCAGGGAGCCACACCAGGGGCAGAAGGAAAGAAGAGAAAGGGGAGAGATTGGAAGGAGGAAAAGCCCAACAGGCCTGCCAGAAACCTGCCATCCAGGTAGGGTTGGGCACCAGCTGCTTCACTCCCTCCCTCCCTCACTCTCTCCCTCCCTCCTCTTCCCAGCGCTTGCTGCCTGCCAGCAGGCAAGGAGAGCCAGGGGCCAGGAGTTGCTGCCTTGCTTCCCTGTGGTGACCAAGAGACAAGGAACACTTTCCTCCACCCCACTCCCTCACTCAATAGTTGTCCAGATGGGGAACAAGGGGATGCTCTCCTCCCACATTCCCCCTTTTCCTTGCCTCCCCACCCCATCCCAAGGTGTGGCGTCCCCCGTAGGGGTGGCTGTGGACAGCTGTGTTGTGGGGGGATCTGGGGTGGGGGTAGGAGTAGCCGTGGCTGGTGCAGTGCATGCTAAAGGGGACAGTCCCCACTCTGGGTTTCTCAGGGGCTCCAATGTGCAGAGGAAAGGGAAAACTTGAGTGCTGTAGCTCAGCTAATCCCCTCTCCCAGAGTCATGTGCTTTCCTTGGAATACCTGGGGACAGCTCAGAAATGCAGTTGCATCTCTCTCCCTGTGGTCCCAAGAGCCCGGTTGTGCTGCAGGGACCAGCCCAGTAGTTTCCTTTGCACTCCAGGAGAGCCCTGACCCAATGGCTATGGGTGGGCTTCTGCCACGGAAAGGAAATAGCTCCCCAGTTATCCCCTCACCCCAAATCTGCCACGTGCCTGGTCTGTCCTGGCTGCAAGGCAGCCCTGCCTGGCCTCTGTGGGCAGGAGGAAGACATGAGCTGCATGAGCTGGGGGCCAGCAGGAACCCAACCTGCCACCATTCTGTCCCTGCTGCCACCAGCCACTGCCACCCCAGGAGGCCACTGCCACCCTGAGGAGGCAGCCAATGGTGCTGGGCGCTGCTGGGGGAGGTTTGTTTTCCCTTCCCCAGTCATTAACCCCTGGCAGATAAGAGAGGCCCCGGGTGAGCAAACACGGCCAGGGCAAAGCAAAAATGCATCTAGTCAGCCAGGAAAGCAATTTCATGTCCAGGACTCCCCTTCTCCAGAGCCTTTGCCATCCTGGCACTGCCTGTCTGCTCCAAGGCGATGCATGGAGAAGCAGGAGAGGCATGGGGAAGGCAGGGGAAGCCATGCAGCAGTGGGGGTCCCAGCACATGGAGATGTGAGGCTCCTGCGTCACCTCTTGGCATGCTGTCCTCCACAGCCAGCCCTGCTGCAGGACTCGGCTCTGTCCTGATGCCACAGAACTGAGCCCAGGGAAGGGTACGTCCCCAGCTGGCTGCCCAGGCCACGGACACTCTGAGAGGCACCGAATCCTCTCCTTTCCCCAACCCACCCTCTCCTACTTGCTATGCACACCAGCAGGGGATCTGCTGATCCGAGAGTCCTCCCCGCTGACTGGGAGGTCATCACCCTGCCGTGCATCCAGCTGCTGCTTCCTGCCTGCCCCTCAGTGCCTCTGGGAGTCCCTGCCTGAGTGGAGGGACCCCACTTTCTCCTCCAGCCTCAGGCAATTACCTCCCTCGCCGTGCCTCAGTTTCCCGTCTCCAGAGCAGCTGCCCTCCCCACACTGCCAACTCCCATGCTTCTCCAACATGTCTGCCCAGCACACGGGACCCAGCCAGTGAAGGACAAACAAAGCAATATACAAATATTGCCTTTTTGCTTCCCACCACTCCTCCCTGAGAAGCACATGGGCCCCAGGCCTCACCCTCTCCTCAAGGGTTCATCTGAATAGCAAAAAGGAGGGAGAGGTTTCTCGCCCCAGGAGCTGGGGCAGCCAAGCAGGGCATTGCTCTGGGAGGAGGTTCTGCCTCGGAGGGAAATCCTCAGCCTGTGTTGTGGCGTGGGTCTGGCAAAGCTGCTTTGCAGGCGGGAAACTAACGCCTATTGAGGTAGGTCAGCAAGGTGAGGGAGACACATGTTTTTGGAGGAAAGCCTTTTTATTCCTCCCCAGGAGAAGGGCCAGATAAAGGGGCAGCCAGTAGCAAGCTCGCCACTGCCTTATGCACCGCCTTCAACCTCCTCAGGCAGCTCTGTGGATACAGCCAGTGGGATTGGGAAAATCCTGTCCAAGGGCTTCACTGTTCCTCTTGCCTTGTTTAGGTGGCCAATAAGGGGACCGATGCTCTTGCCCTGCCGGTCCACCTGAAGCTCTCTTCGTTGCCTGCTGCCCCATCCGTGACTGGCTCCCACTCACCCAGCAGCAGAAGAAGACAGTGGATTAACCTCTAAGTCCACGACCAGACACAGCTTCCGGTGACCTCTGCAGAACGGGGGTGACCCAGACACCCCCTGGGGACATCTGCGTGCCACCACTGTCCTCACCACTGAGGACGTACGCTCTGGGGGTGATTTCATGAGCACGACGTAGTGCAGGGAAGCGGGAAACTGCCGAAAGCCGAAGCGACATGCACTGTCACCCCAAGAGCATCGGAGCAGAAGTAGTGGGGAGGCTGGGGATGTGACAGACCCCCCCAGTGCCGGAAGCCTGGTGAGGGCTGATTTTTGGAGCTTTTTCAAAGGCAGGGCGAAGGGTGCAACATGAGCCTGGGGAAGCTGCCGGTGCTGAGCTGGGTGTCAGGCTCCCACGGCAAGCGGCGGCTGAAGTCGGAGCTGACGCCGGACATGATCAGCCCGCCGCTGGGCGACTTCCGGCACACCATGCATGTGGGGCGCGGAGGGGACGTCTTCGGGGACACCTCTTTCCTTAGCAACCACGGCGGGGCCGACACGGCCAAACCCAACAACTTCTTCGCCCGGACGCTGCGGCACGTCCGCCGGAGCCCGCTGAAGAGACGGGGCAGCGGGGGCCAGGTGGGGGCCTCGCCCGCGCCCCCGGCCGTCTCGCCCATCATCAAGAACGCCGTCTCGCTGCCGCAGCTCAATGAGGCCATGTATGATGGGGACAGCGGCGGCCGGGGCCTGACCAGCAAGTTCTCCTTCAAAAGTGCCTCCAACAGCTTCTCCAAAACACACCAGGCCTACGGTGAGTGAAGCGCGAGGCAGAGGCGGGTGCCCAGGCACTGAGCATCCTCTGCAGCCCTTCTCCATTGCTCCAGCCTCAGTTTCCTCTCCAGTGAGATACTTAGGGTTTGAAGGAGAGATGGGATATTTAAGACTGCCCGGTCTTGACAATCCCTCCAAGCAGATAAACCTAACCTGGCACTGAACCATGGTCCTTGCTCCTGCCCTTGGAAGGTCTCCTCGCAGGGTGTCCCTCAAAGCGGGGAAGGGATGGTTTCTCTGTTTCTGCCCCTCTCCTGTAGCCCCAGGCAGCTGGCAGCCTGTGTGCAGTAGCTGTAAGGGAGCACCCCCCATCTACCCTCAGCCCTACACCTTTCACTTGAGCAGCTTCCCTGAGGAAGCCAAAAAGGTGCTGGGACAGTGGAGCAATTCCCACTCCAAGGTTGTGAGGTCAAGGGGACCCACAGCATGTCCTTCCCCACCCCCACACAGGTGGTCTAACCCTGCCCTTAGCTGTGCCAACCTCTACATCTCCATGTGCTGCTCCTTAGGGATTCCATCCACCCTTCTCCATCGTGTCCACATCCCTCCCTGCCAGCCAGGGTGCCCTTTGGGGAAGGGTTGTGGGAAGGACGGGACAGGACATCTGTGTAGCTCCTCTCCAGCCTCACAGCACTGGGCTGTGCTCAGCTTTTCCCCAGGGAGGGAGGTCTGGAGCAGGAGGTCTCAGGGTGGGGGTTGTATCTGGGGTGCCTGCAGCAGCCGGGGGAGCTGGCCGGGCTCCAAGGGAAAGGCAGGCTGAGGCAATGCTGCCATCTCCTGGTCTCACCTGCCTGGCTCAGCCCCCACTGCCATCTTACCGAGCCCAGAGCCCACCTGGAGACCCTCTGCTGTAACAATGGGCTTTGGGGATGTCCACAGAGACACTGACCTGTCCTTTAGAGGCCAGTGCCACTGACAGGAGCATGACTTGAGCCACTTTGTCAGCAGTGTCCCTTTTCCCCTGCAGAAGTAAGTCAGGCTTGTTCCCTCACCAGCCATACCTTCTGCCTCACAGGGCTGGAGTCTGGATTTTGCACCATCCCTCGTGTCCCTCGCTTGGAAAAGGCCCAAGAGAGCACCTGTCCTGGGGAAGATGAGCTGGATCGCTCCGACTCCCTGCTGTCCTTCCGCCTAGACCTGGGGCCCTCCCTGATGAGTGAGCTCCTCCAGATGATGAGCTTCTCTGAAACCAATGGCAGCGAGGTGGGGGAGGATGGCCCACACCTCCTGTGTGAAGAGGGGACCAAGGACAGGGTCCCTGCAGCAGTGCGTGCATCCCAGGAAGAGGACAAGGCAGCATCCAGCTTCTGGGACCACTCCAGGCAGAGCAACGTGTCAGGGGCCAGCTCACTGCCAGGCCTGTCGGTCCATGCCAACGGAGAGGCACGTGCCATTGAAGGCGCTGGAGCGAACTCTGTCTGGGCTTCGGGGCCAGGGGCGGTGTCCAGAGGGTCCCCGTGGCAAGGCCACTGGAACGACTGCACCATTGAGGCTGGAGAATTCGACCGAGCAACCCAGGTCCTGGCCCGCCACTACGGTGGGACCAGCACCCCACGGAGCTCGGAGAAGGGTGAGGGTCCCCGGCAGGCCCGGACACAGGCCCCGTGGGAGAGCCCCAGCAGCAGCTTGTGGGGGTCACAAGTGACAAGGGAGAGCCGGTCCCCTGAGGCCAGCTGGAGCCAAGGAGAGGAGGAGGAGGAGACCAAGCTCTCCAGCCTGCAGGAAAGCTACAGCGGTGCCCGAGGGGGCCGCAGCAATTCCTTCGAGTATGCCGATGAGGAGGAGGAAGAGGACGATGAAGTCAAGGTGTGAACAGCCATCCTGCCCATCAGAGGCCCCACCAGAGACACTGGTGCCAGGGTCTTTGCCCTCCTCCCTGTGCCCCGCCCGCTGGTGCCGGTGTCACCAGCAGACCCAGTGGGTGACCTCCTTGCCAAGTGGGGGCACTGGGCAGGCCGGGGAGGGAAGGAGGAGAGCCCATGTCCTGGGGGGCCCCCTGGGGCTGGGCCAGGCTGCTGCAGAGGGCCAGTGCGCTCCACAGAGCCAGGCATAGCACCCCTTCTCCAGCCTCATGGCCATTAGACATCAAAGGAACATTCCCATGTGCCAAAGGAACCCCCAATCCTTCCTAGCCCATCCCATTCTCCCCAGAACCCTCTCTCTCAACCTTTAGCCTAGCTCCACCAGCATGTCTGGGGAAATACTCCATCCTTCCACTGATGTCCACAACCATCCTCTGCAATGGCACGCATGCCTCCCCAGAGATATTCCCACTGATAGCTCTGGCACTTAGGGGATGGGGTTTCCCCAGCTCCAGCTGGTGCAAGACCCTTCAGAATAGCACATCTATCAACAGGGGAATGTCAGCTGGGGTCCCAAGGGCAGGCAAACCCCACAGAGCTGAGCTTTCTCTTTTCCCCTGCCCTCCCCAAAAAGCTGCGTGCTCGGTGTTCAGGAGGTGACAGCACGCACAGAAATAATCAGGAATGTTTTCACTTGCCTCCTGCTGCTGGGCACCGCTTAGGACTGCTTCCTTCCTGACCCCCACTCCCCTCAGCAATTGAGAGGGGAGAAACTTCTTGGCTGACTGGTGGCAAAGGCAGGTTGTCAGGTCACCAAATTCTGCAGTACAGGCCCTAAAAGATATTGTCACTGATTCCTTTATTTTCCCCCTGCCTCAGAACAAGGAGATTGCTCTGCAGCCACTCAGTTTGTGCCACCATCCTCGTGGTGGTGGCACAGTTTGTGTCTCCATCCTTGTCTCCCTGCCCATTCCCCACACACACACCCCTCTTTGCAGCACACCCCTTCCCGAGGGTAATGGCTGATGTCCCTTGCCGAGTGGCCCTGGTGACACAGCCGCCCTGGAATGAGCTGTCCCCCACGCTGGCCCGTGTGCAAACCAGCCCTCATAGAAGCGCCTTTGTGCCGTGGTGTGGAGCCGGCGTGCTCGGGGGCTGAGGTCAGCGGAGGGACCCTCACAGGACCCCCCTTGTTCTCTGGGACAGGAGGGCGTGTGCAGTGGGAGGAGATGCTGGGCCATGGCTGCAGGACTCTGCTCCCACGCAGCTCACCCGCCACGCAGCTGCTTCTGCCAGGAAGCTCTTCAGAGCGGGATAAAGAGCTGCAGGGTGCGCACGTGCTGCACATGGAAGTGCCACTTGCAGCCAGACCACCAAGGTTAAGGGCAAGCCCATGTTCCCCAGCCTCCCCAAGGGGCTGCCCCATGCCAGCCAGCAGCAGCAAACCAGGGCAGGCACCAGCTTCAGGAAGTCCCCAGGTCTGGCCACTGGCAGCCAGCAGGATCAGCCTTATTCTCCCTTGCACCTTCCAGGGTGGGGACCTGGGCTCTCAGGATGAGCTCTCCTCTGCCCTCTGCTTCCCGGACCATAACACAAGACCAAAGACCCATATCTGTGGAATTATCCTTTCTGCCTCTCTTCTGTATCCCATGCACTTATTATTGTCCTCATTAAAACAGTTTTGATACTAACTTCTCTGGTGCGTCCCCTTGGCTGCTGTGACCTGATTGTCTTCCTTGCTATGGCTGCTGGAGCCCCAGCCACCAATCCCTCCATCTGAGGCAGTGAGGAAGTGGAGAGGGAGGGCAAGGACACTGACACCTTGCCTTGGACCAGGCTCTCTGTAAGATGCTCTTCTACTCTGCCCTCCTCCCACCCAGCCTGAAGTGTCCCAATGTTTGCTGTCACACATCAGTCTCACTTTTGGGCTGGTGAGATATTTTTCAATTAGAGCAGCAGCATGTCATAATTGGGACTATTTGCCTGTAGTCCTGTGCAAGGAGGTACTGAGGCACATAGCTCAGCCCAAATCCCACTGCCTCATTTTCGATGAGTAGGATCATCTGTGGGAATGTCAGAGTAATGGCTAACCTGACTGGAATGTGCCAGCAGATAAGTGAGGTGAGCTGGAAGGGAAAGTTGGAGACAATCCCTTATCTATGGCAGGAATGCTGGCTGGGGGCACACCTGTGCTGTCACCTATGCCACCTTATAATGATGCACTTTTGTAGCACCTAATGCCACATCAAATGCCCTTCATTTACATTTATGCCTTCCTTCCCATTTCACCATCTCCCCTTCCGGAAAGCTGGGCTGCAGGAAGTGATGGAGCTTTGTGAAAAGATTACACAACCATTTCCCCAGCAATCATAGAGTGTCCTCATCCTGGACCCCACCTACAGTCTGCTTTGGCCTACCTGCAACCCCTTCAACCCCACAGCCTGTTCTGACCTGGAGGGTACCTGGCATTGTCCAACAATGCCTTCTTTCCTATTGGTGGGAGAACCTTGGGCTTTGTCAGGGGCTTGGACAGGGACGCACAGCTCTCACAGAAGACAAAGCAGCTGGAACAAGCAGTCTTCCACTGGCTTGGGTTTTTATTAGAGCTAGGAAGCAGTGCCCATCAGCTCAGCTTGAAGGAGATGATCTTGAGGCCTCCCATGATGCTTATGTAGTTGATATTGCGGTAGCCGTGCCGGTTGGGGAAGCACACTTCGTGACCATCCGGCAGTTTCACACGGAATTTGTCTGACAGCATTTCAATGAAGAACTGGGAGAAAAAAGAGAAAGAAGGGCAGGAATTGGGGGCAAGGAGGGTATTCAGAGCTCAGCATTTAGGCAAAAGGCCTGACTGTTACATAAGAGGCTCAGACCTGTCCTCTACAACCTTAAGCAAGGTGCTGCGGGTTGAGGTGAGGGTGATTCAGGAAGTGAGCAGTTGATATCAAGGGTCTAAGCAAGAATACAGACTATGACTGGGAACAGGATCCTATGACTGGGAACAGGATCTCTCCTGAGGCTGTTTCAGCTACTCAGACTGTAAACTCAGAGCAGCTAAACCCAGGTATGTCTTTACATGTATTCACAGAGCATATGGAATGTGTACGCCATCGTTCTCCTTTGAACAGGGCAGAATAAACCTGACCCCCCCAATGCTCAGCAGCTCACCAGGACTCAGAGAAAGGAGCTTTGCTGATAAACATGCACAAGCAGACAGGACAAGAATGCATCACTGGTAATTGAAAACTAAAGGCAATGTTCCCCAAAGCTGTCACCTCACTACCCCTTCTCCAAGAGCTAGTTCTGTCTGAGGAAACAAGCTTTCTCTCCACAGCTATAGCAACTGGACTACTCCTAAATGCAGATCTGTTAGTGATTTGGGACATCAGATAAGGTGAGGCAGCAACTAGGACAGCATCCCTGGCAGGAAGAGAGAAAGGACAGATTGGCAGCATGGATCCAGGAGTAATTAGGACAGAAGAGTTCAGGGAGAGGCTTTTGGACATTGCTCCAAACTCGGGGTTGCCTTAAAGCCTGTGTTTACATAGGAAGGAGGGAGAGAAAGAAGGTTAACAGCAGCAAAACCCTGCTTCTTGGAGACTGCCTTTACTTTCATACATGCCCCAGGTACACTCACCTGCTGGGCAGATGGAGGGGCCAGGAAGTACTTACAAAGCATGAGACAGACACAACTCACTTAAAATTCCCAGAAACATCATTGCAGTTTTGAAAGAGGAGTGGAAATGGCAATCAGGACCAAAAACCCAGAAGAGAGGCCATGGTGAGGGAGCAGGAGGTATTGGGTGGGACTGGGAAAACCATGGTATGGGAATCTGCTAACCAGGGCCTTCCCCTCACACCCCATACCCCCCACACCACACACACCCCATAAGGCCATGCTGGCACCCTCACCTTGACAGTGCAGCCCCTGAAGAAAGGGAGGTGGCGGTCACGATGCTCCGTCTGCCAGGAATCGGAGCACTTGGAGTTACAGACGATGACAGACTCATTGAAGCGGGGATTGAAGTGAAATGCCAGATCTCTTGAGCTGCAGCCAAGATTGATGCTGAAGCTATAAATGAGCATGAGGAAAGTCATATGCATGGACAGGAGAGGGTCTTGGAAGACTTGAGATCCAACACACATCTCTGAACCCAGTTCCTCCATCAGTGTTACCGGTGGCATAACAATGTTCTATTTTGTATCTGGCAACCTTGGAAAACCACCTTCCTCCATAGCCCACCTTCAACCCTGGCACGCCAAGGTGGTTTCTTTGTACTTACCCAACAGTATCAGCAGATATTTTGCCCTTCACCTTCAGGGTGTTCCCAGGCTTCATATTCAGGTTTAAGATTTCAATATTTCCCTAAGGCAGAGAAAAATAGTCTGTGGGGCTCCTTCAGCCATTCCTCCTGACTTGCCACTGCAATTCAGAGGGTGCTGCTTGGGGGCATCCCAGCCAGGAGAACATATATTGCTCTCAGCCGGTGCTCCTCTCATGACAAAACCCTCCATGCTGCAAGCTTGTGTGAACTTCTCATTCAGTGAGAGAAGAGTGGGCTGACTGAAACCCGCAAGAGAGAAGAGACATCAGAGAGAGAGGAAGAGAAAACTGGCTTGTCCTCAGCAGAAGGAAGAGAAAGCAGGACAGCAGAGACAGAAAGAGGGTTAAAGCAGAGGGATGCTGTCCAGGGTTTGGTGGAAAGTCGATGCTCTCCAAGAAATGCAAGTGGTGAGAGTGGCTATGACTTGCCAGTCTCATCCAGCCTAGGTGAGCTGAGGACCCTGGGTGACAGAGGACAGGAGCAGCAGCCCTTACAGTCATTTTCCTCAGAGGGCAGAGCAACCAGGCGGGGTGACACCAGCAGTTTAGCTCAGAAATGCTTTGCACATAGGACCTTACAGCTCTAAACTTCCCTGTGGCTTACACATTAACATGACTCCTGCCTCTGCAAAGCTCCAACGGCTGCTATTAAGCCAGAAGACTTTGATCCTAGGAAAAAACTTCCATATGTGCACTTCTTACTAGGGATTCCAGGAAATAAAAGCAAGTCCCAGCCTCCTTGGTGGGCTCCCAGTGGAGGAACTACGAAACACAGCCCTTAGGCGTGCTGCTGTAGACATGAGATAGGACAAACATCTTCCCAGCTGGCCAAGGAAGTGTGACCAGCTTGTTCACTTCTTTCCTGTGTGTAACAGCTCACCCAAAAGAACCTCCCAGCTCCTTCCTTGTGTGGCAAGGGGCAGCTCCAAAATCCATACCAGCAGGCAAAAATGGTCTCCACCATCCTTCCCCACAGTGTTGCAAGGAAGGGTTCAAAGGGGCTTGGAGGAGAGGACAACCAACACATTCCCTCTAGATGGTATGAGTTATGGAGTGAACTTTGCAGGAGTGACACAGTGGCATCCAAGCTCCTTCCCTTCTTGTGGCTCCAGATTCAGCTGTGTGGACTGCAGTACCCATATGTGGCAGCTCTCTGCAGCCTCCAGTCCAAGTCCCATCTAGACCCAAACCTTTTAGCCTGAGGAGCCACACACCAGGCCACTTCAGGTTCAATAGTCCCATCCTGCCTAACCTTTAGATTAGGAATGTTGTCCTCACAGGAGAGTATCACCCCTGCTGTCTTCTTCCCAGGTAAGAGCTATGATGTAAGTCAGTAAACAGTGCTCCTGATTTGTAAGACTCCAAAAGTCAAGTGGAAAAGGGAGACAGAGGAGGACTGAAGGCTCAGGAAACCATTCATCCCTCAGTCCCCCTCCCAAGCCCTACAGAGAGCACCTGAGTGCTCCTGCTGCTGCACAGACACCTGGTAGGCAGCTTCTACCCTTCCCTGAAACATCCTGAAGAAAGGAGAAGTCCTGATAAGCACTCCTTCCCTGGAGGTGTTTCCCACAAGCAAGGGGTCATAAAGTCCAGCAGGCTTGGGAAATTTGTTTGCTGTGGAGGATGCTGAAACTGTTGTGAAACCTTCATGGGCTGAGCATGGAACCAGCAGGAACCAGTGCGGGGGATGGTGTTTTCTGGCATTGGGTCTCTTTCCCACCACACTGCTGTGTCCACAGCACACCTGTACACACCTTCACGTCACACTGCTGCCCTGCAGCCACCCCAGGGATAGATAACACAGAGCCCAGGGTCCCCTTCTCAAATATTGGAGCAAAATTGAATGGCTGGCTAAATTGCACAGTAACTCGCTTTTTATCTGGGGAGTAAGGATTTGCTGTCTGAACTGTATCCTGGGTATTCCAGGCTTAGTAAATATACCCATGAGGAGGGGGTCTTCTATAGACTTAGGCAAAAGCAAACAAGCAGTAATTGCTTATTTTCATTAAGTATACACATATTAAACCAAGGCATATCTTTCCAACACAGTTTATAAATGCCATACTTGTTAACCTTCATTACTTGGTTAAATTTGGAAACAAAACTTAGAGATACATACACAAATTTAAACCCCCAAAACATAGTATGCAGAAAAGCTAAAAACCCCCGTGGATACCTCAAGTTGGAATAGGAGAACCCTCAGCTCTAGGTGCAGTTTCTAATATGTAGTATCCCTATAACCTGGAAAAACCATAAAACAGAATTGCTCAGTTTCTGTCTAATCAGTGCACAGTGGGTTAAAGGCAGGGCATTATTCATCTGACAATAATTTGATGTATTTTTCCAGAACTATCTTTCACTTCCCAAGGGTTACACAGAAAACTTTAGTTCCGTCACCACCCTATCAATTCCTGCAACAGCAGGTATTGTTAATTGAATCAAGTCTTGGTTTAGATTTTGGCTTTGCTGTACTGGTATAAATTTGACAGACTCACCAGGGGGTTCAGATGGCTTCCCAGAGGTTGCTCCAACCCATCCCATATGGCACCCATAATTCCCTATTTCCTGGGCGAATTCACACCAGGTAGGTATGTGAACTTGGTCTACAGGTGGTTGTGCCACTGCTGCAGTAATATTCATGGTGCCATCCATTTGTATGTGATCTTGGGCATTTGATACAAATATTTTCAGCCTATCTGGAAGGCCAGGAAGGGAAGGAGTTAATAGGGCTGGATTGACAGGAGCTACCATCAGGACTCGCCTTCGCTGATATCTTTCATACCTTGCTTAAATACACGCTGCCTTTTGCACAGAGGCTGCCAGATCTGAGAATCCTGTCGTTTTAAACAGCAGCAGGCTTTCCTGTGTCCTGTGGGTCTATGCCCCCAGCCCAGCAGGCAGCTCAGGTACTCAGTGAGTAGTTACAGTTACCTGGGGTAGTAGTTAAAAATACTTATGTCACCAGAATCTTTCTGCCTCTTCCTCACTCAGCAAGATCTGATCTCTGCCCAAAAGGGAAACTTGTGTTCCATTTTGTATTCCCCTGAACATCTAGAATGTTCTTCCAGCAATCGATCTTCCTCTGCAGGGAGCAGTAGTGCGGGTTTCTCCACCCCCCCATCCACAGTTTCAGTTTCAATTAAAGGCTGAACTTTTACTGCTTTTGGGGTGGGGTGAGAGTCTGCCTCTAAATCATCATCACTGTACCAAATGTTCCCATCGCATGTTTCAGGACCCTCACAATATACCACCCTATAGATGTGCTGGACTGAATTAGAGGATGATTCATGTGGGATTTTATCAAGTAATTTACCTAGATTTTCCTGCATTTGTTTTTCTCATATTTCAGCTGCAGACAGTAGTTTTTCTAATGGCTCATTTTTATTTAAAAGAGTAGCTACTAGTTTTTACAATTTCTCCTGTGTCCCTTTCTCAAAAGACAATGCTGTTCTAAGATGTCCTCATTTTTCTGACTTCAAACTCATAAATTTTACATCTGCAACCCTTTTCAGGTGGCAGGAAGCTTTTGATTTTTGCACGCAAGATAAACAACCTCCCAAAACTGCAGAAATAACTTACCTTCTTACCTTTCATGGGCAACTTACCTTTTCCTCATCCCATTTTTCATTCAACCTGCAAACTAGTAATGTGGTCAGCTATTGCCTGTACATTATCACAATCAGTTTATGCCCATTCCAACCCTGGAGGAGAGAGGCAACTGCCAAACTTCTCCAGCAGAGAGTAAAACTTCAGCTTTACACTGGTCACCCTTGATAACCACTTTTCCTTCGGTCTCCTTCAGAGGGAGACAACCTGGGCACGCCAGGAAGGAGAGAGCTGTCACCCACAGAGGGACAGTAAAAGTAACAGTAAAGGCTTGGTCAATCTCCCTGAGAGATTCAACCTCCCTCAAAGGGTCAATCTCCCACCAGGCGGGAAGAACAGTAAAAGTTCGGAACTGTTGAACGGCACTTTGGGTCAGAAAATGGTGATGCCCATTAAAATGTTATGATTCACTGTTGAATTCCCCTGCCCAAATTAAAGTGGAAAGGAGCCTAAATGCCAGTTCAACGATGCCGACTTTATTTTGCAAAATTAATCTCAACTGGAAAAGAGAAAGGGAGAGAGAAAGAGAGAAGGGGAGAAGCAGCAAGATAGAGCAAGTAGAAGGTAGTCACCTCCATGGATCTAGCAGCCTCCCGTTGGTCCTTCTGTGCCTTGGGCTTCTGGATGGTGGGGTCTCATCCAGTTCACTTTATTTCCTGAATAATTCTTATGCAGTCCCTTATTTGGGTAAAGAGCAGAGGTAGAAGTGACTTTCAGTTCCACATTAGCATGTGAGGCAAGAGTAGGCACGGTTCTGCCATCGCGCATACTCAGATCTTCATTCAATATTCACTGCGGGTCTGTTCTGGGGGTTGTGTGAGACAAGTACCTCAAAAAACACGTGTCCTGTTTGTGACCCCACTTCTAGCACTTGCACAGTAGTTCACTTCTTATCCGACACACCACAGTTGAACTTTGACCTGAAAAGTTTTGGTTCAGTTGAACTGAACCGAAACTGAAAGCCTGCTTCCTTCATGGGTTGTGCATAGGCACTCGTGACTTTTTTTCTGCAACAAGTTCACCACCAAGCCCTTGTTTAAGGCATATACTGCAAATTACTAACGCTTTCCTTACAGCTGCCTGAGAGGGAGGGCAGCGTGTGCCTCTCACTGTGTCCAGTTCTGGGCTCCTCAGCAGTACAAGGCAGCCATGGAGCTCCTGGAGTGGGTCCAGCAGAGGGCTGGAGATGATGAAGGGACTGGGGAATCTCTCTTATGAGGAAAGGCTGAAGGAGCTGGGCCTGTTCAGCCTTGAGAAGAGACAACTGAGAGGGGACCCCACCAATGTCTGTCAGCATCTGAAGGGAGGGTGTCAGAATGATAGAGCCAGACTCTTCTCAGTGGTGCCATGCAATAGGACAAGAGGCAACAGGCAGAAACTGATACACAGGAAGTCCCACCTGAACATGAGGAAGTGCAAGTGACTGCACACTGGAACAGACTGCCCAGAGAGGTTGTGGAGTCTCCCTCACTGGAGATATTCCAGAACCATCAGTATGCAATCCTGTGCAATGTGCTCTGGGATGATCCTGCTTGAGCAGGGAGGTTGGGCAAGGAGGAGATGACCCCCTGTGGGCCCTTCCAGCCTGACCCATTCTGTGATTCTGTCTGAGGGATGAGTAAAACTCCCCGTGCAGAGTGCAGAGCCACAAGTACCAGGGATGCGAGAATATACAGAGAGGGAGGCGAGCAGGAAAGAGGCACGAGCTGCTCAGAGAGGGGCCATGAGATTTTATCAAGATAACATTTACCCCCCTCCTACAATGCTCAGCAGGGGCGTTCACCCCCCTTTTATTTGCCACTGGGAACAATAGTGGGAAGCCAGGCAGCAACTCTGCCAGCACTGGCGACTTCCTTCGTCTGCAGAGCTGAGCCTCCATATGGCCAGACACCAGCCCTGTGCTCCAGCCATGGTCTCCCTCATGCAGGGGTAGGTGCTCCCCACATCAGAAGGGAATGAGACTTCAGAGACCCCAGAAGAGTCAAAATTCTCCACTGCAGTTGGAGGATTTTGGAGGTGGCGATTGGGATGATGAAAGGAGGGTGGGTGACAGGGGCAGGTTGACACTTCCCTGCTGACACTGCAAAGCAGAAAGCCTGGGGAAACAATGATAGCATGGGAATGTAAATCCCAAAGAAAGAGGAAATCCGGCTAAAGAGCATCTGCAAAAGAGGTGGAGGATCTGTGCAGTAAGGAAAACATAAACAATAGCTGTGGAAGCTGGCAGCCACTGGTGCAAAGGATCCAGGAACCCTTCACTCCCCAGAGAGATGATCCTATAATAGGATACCTGATTGGGAGTACCCCTCCAGGGCCCCCTAGATTTTTACCCAGGCCAGAAGGCAGTTGGCTTGTACTGATATGGGACACCCATGTTCACATCACTGTGACCAGAGGAACATTTGCTGCATTCCCAGAGGGACAGCAAAGACCCAACAGGTAGTCATTGGGTGTGAGGGGGGGGCCACATGTGACCCAAGGGCAAGGTGAGCTTCCAACAGGGAGCAGGCAGGCCTGCAATTTTCTATGGAGAAAACAAAATAATCCCAAACATATTTTAAGAAGGGAAGAGGCTAATGCAAGCACGTTGGCTTTCAGCCAGAAGGATGGCAGGGCAGGTCCCCTGCAGAGAGCTTTCACCCCATAAAATGGAGCAGCTCTATTGCAGAGGTCCCACATGGTAGATTTTGGGGTCAACAACCTTTCCTAGCCTTCCTGCTAGTTCTGAGGTGATCTCAGGCCACCAGGAGTACCAATGGGATCTCAGGACCCTTGGGGTGCCTCCAGACAGCAGCACCTGATGTACCATGGCCTGGAGCTGCCACCTCAACCACAGGGCACCCACACAGCTGTTGAGAACAGACTGAATGCCATCCTCCCCAGCAGGCTGCCAAGATCCTCAGCAGGATCCTTGCTGGCAGCAGTATTTATTTTGTTTTCTTATTTGGGCAGGAGATAAGCCAGCTAAGGTGTGAAGCCCTGAGGAAAACCACAGACTTCCCCACTTCCCAGCCAAAGTAGACTCAGCAGTTAGAGGATTCTCAGGGCCTTTTGTGGCAGAGACAGCCCCCAGAATCCATACCAGCATGCCAAAATCGTCCCCACCATCTCTCTCAACAGTGCTCTGAGGAAGGGCTGCAAGGGGCTCAGAGGAGAGGACAGCCAACACATTCTCTGTAGACAAGGTGAGCTATGAACAGTCCCCTGCAGGACTGACACAGGTCACCACCAGAGATAATGCTCAGTCCAGAGGGGATCAGGAAGACAGAGGAAGGCAAGGCAGCCATGCTGGGTGCATGGATGCATGTGCCACTGCCTCCACATCAACCCAAGCTCTGCAAGAAGAGGGGAGAGATCCCTTTAGCACCCTCATGAAAGGCTTGGTGCTAACTAGGCACCAAAAAGTGGCGCTGGAGAATGGCACTGCAGCGTGGATAAGGTACCTGTCCCGTATCACACTCCAGGCACCGAGGGAGCCTGTGCCTTGGACCAGGCATCAATGTCTGCTCAAGGCAAAGGGAGCTGGAGAGATCAACCATGCATTCTTTCTCGGAGTAGCAGCTGCTTACTCTGCTATTATTTCCTACTGCTTCATATAATTTGTACTCCACAGCAAGCTATTGTCCCTTTCCACTGGCTATTTATTTCCTTGAATAGCCTCTGGGGAAAGATTTCAGTGCAGGAGTAAAGAAAAAAGAAAAACTCCACACAATAAATCTCAAGCAGTGACCTGATTTAAACTGTGTTCTCTGACCTCATCTGGGCCCTGGTTGCGGTTCCTCACGGCAGTTGTGATTAAGGCCTGTTTCTGCTTTGATTTCCTCTCTTCATTAAGCCCAGGGGGAAATGACCCCTGCCTTAGAGTGCTGTGGGGTTGATTTTCAGAGGCCAGGGCTCAGGATACAACTGAGCAGAAGCTTCCACCACCTCCTAATGGAGATGCTCAGTCCTCCACCTGGCAGTACAGAAATTCCTGAATAGGACTGGCTTCCCCTTTAGTCAAGAGGTGTTGGTTGGTCTCCTAGCAAAGAGTGCTGCAACCTACACCCAAGTGATCCTTGAGCTCTGAAAGTCAGCCAGCTTCCTAACAGAGGAGGACCGAAAGAACAAAGTGTACCTACCTCAGCCAAACACTGAGGTAAGCAAGAAACTGGGTAAGCAGGTCTGTGGATCTGAAGGGTGTTTACAGGAGAGAATTGTCCAGGAGATGCAGGAGAAGCCAAAGCAAGGATGAGCACAAGAAAAAAGTGCCTGGGAGCACCAAGCTCCTGCCTAAGATGTTACCCAGAGTGGGATAGCTCCTCTAGAGAAAGCACTGGTCTCCACATTCAGATCAAGTAAAATGGGAGGGAACAAAGCACTAGAGGTTAATCTCCTGCCACCCCTCCTGCCCCAGCTCCCTCACAGTGCATCATCCAGAGCACCTGTGGAAACTACAGAAGTAGCACCATGATCTAAACCGGAGGGCAAGACATTAGAGGCCATCAGCATCCAGTAGGCTCTCCATGAACATCACCCCTCCTCAGCTGTAGGGTGCAATCTCTCTTCCTTAGGATGTGGGGGAAAAGAAGGAAGGACAAAGATAGCTGAAGAACTAAAACGTGGGGGAAACCCCACATCTTTCTTCAGGGCTAGGGGCAGCAGTGACAAAGGGAATCTGCGTCAAGCAGTGGAGCAGATCAAGAGCACAGGGAACAAGTACAGCCTCAAACTCCATCTCTCTCCCTCCTCTGTCAGAAGGGCGGTGGTGCCACAGTGGCTGGCATCTCCCATCTCCATGGGGGACCTCAAATGTGCTCTGATGGATGGTTTCCAAGTTATGTCCTTGTACCTTTGCACGGAATGTCTGTCTCAGGCAGCTCTGAAGTCTGTAGAAACATTTCCGTGTGGTCTGAGCCGTGCACAGGGAAGGGGAGAAAGGTGGTTCATTTGCAAGGAAGTTGGTTGAGAAGGGGTCGTTTTTATCAACCCAAGCAGCCAGATGACTCATGTCTTCTGGACATGAGAATGTCCAGATTCTGGCAGGAGAATGAACACAAAGGCAGAGGGTGGAGAAGGGAGGTCAGAGGACTGATGACATGCCACCCAGTTCCATTTCCAGACTCAGTCTCTCCAATTCTTTCACCCATAGGTGCATGCCAGGAATGCTGGTTGTGGGAGAGGCTATCACAAACATGCCTGGAGATAGTAATTCACTTGTGTTGAAAGCTTCCCTACTGGAAAAGAGAAGATGTATAGAAAGCTCACAGCTTCTCTCTCTCTCTCTCTCTCTCTCTCTCTCTGGGACTTTTGGGATCATGCAGCTTTACCCACATCTTCTGGATGAGATATTATTAGCTTAATGGGACAAAGATCTTCCAAAGAGCACTCACAAAGAATCAGCTTCATGAGGTCTTATGGTCCACTTGCATCTTCCACCAAAAGATTATAATCTATAACAGTTTTATCTTACCATTGAGCAAAGAAGATGGCAGCTCCCTCACAAGAGGAAATTGAGCCACAGACACCCAAGTTCACATCCAAAATCAACTCCTCCTGTTTGGATTCTCATCTTCAAGTTTTCACGGCCACAAAATCAAATCAAATAAAATCAAACCATTTTGCAGACCTGTGCAAAAAGCTAAAAGGAAGCTGTGCTCCCCTAGCTGATACTGCTGGAGTATCAAAGACGCTGGTCTCTCATCACACCATCTACTATCAGCAGGAGGTACTGAGGCATTCAGTGCCTCTGGAAAAAATCAGCCCTTGGGTGGGTCCAATTAAGTCTGAAAACCAGAGGCATTCAAAGAACAGAAGTCTTCCTGCAGTGGAAGCCATGGGACTTCCAAGATGCCCCAAGCCCAACTTCACTGACTTCAAGGGGACCATTTCCCACAACAGAGACAGCATGAGACCAGCTGGCTGGAACTAGAATAAGCAAAAAAGAAATGCAGCATTGCACCATTATACAAAAGGTCCTTGGGGACCTCCCTCCACAGAGCAGCCATCCTGGATTCAACCCCACAGCACAGCAAGCCCAAGAAGTGAGAGTGACTGCCAAGTCTCCATCCCGCACAGGGACAACGAGGCTGCAGGACTCGCTTTCAGAGTGTTTCTCACGGCTTCCTGCGCTGAGCCCAGGCAGGTTGGACAACTCTTGAGGACTTGCAGGAATCTTTCAGACAAGCAGAATCCATCTGAGTCACACGCACGAGGCACAATGCCAATGGTGGCTCATCCACTGGAAAAAAAAAATAGAGAAAGAAATGCTAAGGGAGAAATAGCAAGTTTTGAAAAGCCACAAGAATTAACAGCTCATAGGTTGGAAAGAAGGGGAGCAAAAAAAAAAGTCTGTTCTCCCATGCTCACGTCACTAAAGCCAAGTATCCTTCATCTCCACTGGGAAGCAGCAAGCCACCTTACCACACATCAGCTTTGAGAGCATCTGAAGGGACAACCCACCCTGGATCTAAGGCCATGACTGAGGTCTGCAAAGGAAGGGGTTGTCAAGTCAAAACTATCTATTGCTGCAAAATCAACTTGAACAAACTCCCTTTGATGGCACTGCAAAATGAAACAGTAAAAACCAAACCAGATGAACATGGGAAAGAAAAGCTGCCAAAAAAAAGGGAGTCCAAATCCCCAAATGACTGACTCAGTGCAGGAAATGGGCATCTAAAGAGGGAACTGCAGGCATCTGAAGGAGATCTAAGAAAAGATCAGGCCCACACAAATGACTCTCCGAATTCCTCTTCTCCCACTTTCCAGAAGGGCACCAGAAATACCTATGGACCTTCAGAGTGAGACACAGGGAAGGAGCTGGGCCACAGCACTACCCTGAGATATTTCATCTCCACAGGATACTCCAGGGAGCAGGGCAGTGACTGCTTTGCATTGACAGGACACCTAGTCTCCCTTTCCAGCACTACGCTGGGCACTAAGGGACACCCTGTCCCATATAGGCATCCTGTCCCTTCTCTGGACTGCACCATGAAACTCTTGTTTCTGACCCCTGTAGCCAGTAGTACATAAGCCCTCACTTGAGCACAGTGGATGTTTATTTTGCATTCCCAGCAGTCATGCCAAGCTCTTTGTTCTCTCTGGCTCTCTTTCCCTTCCTTCCAGTTTGTGCCTTTTCCTGCTGTCCTTTTTTCCCTCACCACTGGCAACAAGCAGGGCCCAGAACCTGGCTGTGTCTCTCTAGCTGCCCCCAAGTTTCTTTGTGCTGCTCCCCTCCTGGAGAGCCCCCAGCAGCAAAACAAACACCAGGCTTTAATGGCAGTCAGATTCCTGGACGGAGGATGCTTGATCCAGAGAGGGGAAAAGAGTATTTGAAACTAAATGCCTTCAACTCGACTCACCCCAGACTAATCTTATCATATCCCAAGCTGAATAGCCTCAAACACGTTGCCAACAAACAGACTCAAACAGACTTCCCAAGCTGGGAGATCTGATAAGCACAATGTGAGGACAGGTGGCTGCACTGCCAGGCAAGTTCCCATCTGCAGGCAGATATCTTATCTCTTCTGTCAAGATGGGACACACATCCACACAGCAGGGAAAAGCTAGTGGAGACCTGCTTTCTGGTCCTGAACGTGCACGTAGCACTGCTTACAACACCATCCCTAAGGAACATCTCTATTATTCACTCGGCCTCATTAGGAAAGGGGTGGGAATCTTTCCTGAACATCTCTGTCAGAGACACAGCTTCCCTGAGATCTGGCTCAGGATGAGCTGAAGAGTGCCTCGAACTAGCTCTGGACACCGGCAGGAGAAGCACAGCAGTCAGAGGGAAGAAGTCTCACAGCCCACTCTTGAACCATGCCATGACACCACAGCTTTTAACCCTATCAAATCCCAGCACCCTCCTGAAATTCATCCAGAGCACTGCTGCTGGGAACCAGGCTACTCCAGATGCAAAGCTGCCCTGTTTGAGTAGGAGCAGCCCCTGTGGAAAGAGGAGCAGCCTCTGCTAGGAGCATCTCCCCCCTCTCCAAGACGAGGGGGCTTGGGCCGCACATCAGGGACAGCAAAAGTGCAACATGGCTGCAGTGAGATCCAGAATGGGACACTGCCTTTGAAAAGCCTGCTGAGCTGAGGGGAACAGTGAGTTGCTTGAACAAAGCCCCTCCAAGTGGAGACAAGGCAGAGGCTGGTCAGATGCACCTGCTCCTTCTTCTGGCTGGGGGATGCATCCGTCAGCAGCACATTAAATGGGGGATGCTCTGCCCCCATTCTGCCCCCTGACTGAGCTCCCAAGCCTGTGTGGCTTGGGGTGGCAGGGAAAATAGGACACAGGTGTGTGTGTATGGGAAGTTCTTGCAGAAGCATGTGCTCCATGGGCTCCTTGTCCTGCCAGCCTCAGGCAGGAGAGCCAGAGGGGCAAATTCCACGTGTTTGTACGCCCAGGCCTGTCTGATCCCTGCATCCAGGAGCAGGTCCCCACACTGACCTCATTTGCTTGGGCAACATTTTCTCCTAATATCTCACCCACCCCACATGACAGAAGGTCAAATGCAGCCAACGATGCATAGCATGGAGTATTGGACACTGAGTCACAACCCACAGTTCAGCCATACCCAGCAGCCAGAGCATTTCCCAGTTTCAGTCTGGCACACACACCTACATCCCACACACTCACCCACGACCTGTTGCATGACATTCCCCAATCTTCAATAAGGAAAATGCTGGAAAATTAGAGGATAAATATACAGGCTGCAAGTGACGGGACTTCAAAAACCTGCCTTCTGAAGGACCTGGGCTTACAGGGTGTAGCTGTTTCACCCTTGGTCCCAAAAGCCAAGGAGCAGAACACAGCTTCCATCCATGGGTTTAAAAGCATGGCAACAAGGCTCTGTTAGGAACAGTCCCCAGCCCACCCTGTCCCCCAGCCATGCCTGGGCACTGTGGCACTGCTCAAAACCAAGGCAGGGGGATTGCTAACAACTGCACTGCATAAGCCATCATCCTGAGGCAATGCTCAGGCCCAGCACTGCTCCTGTTGCACTTACTAAAACAGATGAAGCCAGAGGGACTAGAAAGGAGCCTACGAAAAGCCAGGTCCACCCTTGGGTAATCTGCGTATGCAGACTCAGTGTCTCCCTCTCCCTCCTCTTGGGTCACAGCTTTCTTTTCATCCCTAGCTCCATGTCCACCATGCCCCAGCACCGGGATCGCTCTGCCCTGCTGCTCCTCACCATCACCAGCAGCAGGACAGAAGCTGGCTGCAGTGCCAGGTGGCAGAGACCGAGCAGCCAGGCTGGAGGGAGGGCGCCGCCGGACTGCCTCCTCCCGCTGTTTCACAGCCCGGACTTTAGCCAGCACTGGAGTTTCCTAGGGAACCTGAGGCAGCTGCAGCCAAAACGAGATTGCTGGCAATGGGGGATTTTCAAGCCTGGGCCAAAACCCATCTATTCAAGCTCATCATGCCACACTTGAGCCAGCTGCACAGCCGGGTACACATGCAGTCGGCACTGGGGCACTCTGCAGCGGGAATGCCTCCTCCCTGAGCCACGCTGGAAAAGAGGCATTGCACACGAGTGCATCTCTGAGCTCCCGGGCGGCTGCTACATTAAACATCCCCAGCAAACGCTTCACTAAGCCACGCTTCATTGTCGCCGCAATGCGGGGATGTGTTCATCACCCAGGCTTGGGGATTTGCTGCAGCTGGGCTCCTCAATTTGCTTCAGGATGCCTAGCTTCACGTTGCCAATTTCTGCTCAGATCACGCTTGGGTGCCCGTGAAAAATGTCTTTGCAATAGGGTTTTTCTCCATCTCTCTCCTGCTGTTCTTTAGAGCCAAACTGTATCTCAGCAAAAATCCAGGCTCTTGAACTACTTTTCTCCCCCCAGTACTTGTGCTCTCTAATCATGCCCCTTCCATCTGCCAGCTGCAACTCTGCAAGCAAGGGGTAAAGCAAGAATGGGTGAATCTGTTCACGTTTTCCAGTGCCTCTGCAGACTCCCGAGCACCGAGTGCACAGCACTGGTCATGGATCTGTTCCAGTCTGGAGCTGATCTCATCAGCAGTGCTGTGAATGACTCCATCGAGGCTCCCCCTTGCGGGCTCAAGGCCCTCCGTGCTCACTTCAGCCCCATAAATTCAAGCAGCTCACGCTAACCTGGCAGGTCATCCTCTCCTTGTTCAGCTTCCAGCTACAAAACCTACCAGCCCCCAAGCCACAGCTACAACGAGGGCTTCCGTCCCATCAGTTTTATTTCATCTTTGCCTGCTGCAGATACAGTTCCTCAGCAGCAAGAGCATTTCCATACTCTCAGAACACGCCCCAAATACCCCATACTTGTTGGAAAGAAGCTATCAGCATCAGCAAAATCCACTTGAGCCTTCCCCAGGGTGTAAGAAGATACTTTCACACCCCACACTGTACAGAAGGGAACTGCTGCCTGCTCAGCCAAGGAATCAAGACACCCCTTGAGCTGGGAAGCAAGGCTTGAACATAAGGAAACAGGGAGCTGCACAGCTCACCCCTAACTCTGGTATTTGCTTCTCTCACTGGTCTCGCTGAGCCAGTTGCTCTAATGACAGAACCAATGCAGAAAGGAAAATTGGTGTACAGAGGTCAAGGCAATTCCCCAAAGGAAGAAAATGAAATTACACCCCCATGCTAACAACCAGGGAAACTGAGGCAGCAAGATTAGCTGAGTATTTCCCTGAGTCTTGCTTCAAGACATGCTTAATTGCAGAGATCTAGCCAGCAGGTTTTCTGATCCCTTATGCAGCATCCTGTTTCCTCATTCTGCTCCTGTAGCTGCAGAAGGATGCCTTTGATCACGGGGGACAGGTCTTCCTACAGCTGAAAGGGAAACTGCTGAAAGAAATGGAAGGGAGCAATCCTGGTAGATGATTGCATACAAGAAAGTGCTGCATATGAAAGGGAAGGAGACATTTCCTATTAGATTAAAGGAGCTCAAACCTGCTCTTCCTCTAGAGAAGTATGCAACTCTATACTTGCCTCTCTAATTGCAACCCTCTGCTGGGAAAGGTGCTTGAAAGTATTGCAAAAGGAAGGAGATTAGCCAAGGTCAGGGAATGGCAGGACTGCAAATCCAGAGGACTGTGTCAAGAGGTGCATGGTCCCAGGTGATGTCAGGAGAGGTGCTGCCTGCTTGTTCCGAGAGAAAGTAGCGGAGTGAAAACTGAGCCAGCCCCCCAGGAACCTGCTGCTGGAGTCAGCCAGAGCAAGAAAACAAACAAACAAACAAACACACACACACACAAAAAAAAAAAAAAAAAAAAAAAAAAAAAAAAAAAAAAAAAAAAAACAAACAAAAAAAAAAAAAAAAAAAAAAAAAAAAAAAAAAAAAAAAAAAAAAGTAACAAAGCCCACAGTACCAAACTTCATGAAGTCATGAGGTGAAAGGTCTCTGGCACTCTGGCAGAACACCTTGCCAAAGAAAGAGGAATATGATGGGGAAAGGAGAGCTCATGTCCTGGGCCAGAGCTGACGACCCAGGAGGAAGGGCACATTGCAGGGTTCACACAAACACGGCAAACACTGGGAAACCAAACAAACACTGGGACAGAGACAGGGTGACAGGGTGGTTCTGGCCAGCAGAGAAGACGACCTGGCAGGTGGAAAACCCCTCTCCCAGGCAGACCGGCCTCTCCTGTGAGGCCTTTCCTTCCCGATGGAGAAGGACTTGGCCTGTTTGGGATTCACCTCGTGCGCACAAGCAGCAGGAGCGTTAGCTGAGCCCGGGCTGCTCAGGCAGATGCTCCCCTCCCTGCCGGCTGGTGCCCTCTGCGGGCGGTGCTGCGGAGCCTGGCACCCAGCGACTGCACCCCTGTGCCGAACCTGGGAATGTGCCTCTGTGATGAACCTGGGAATGTGCCCCTGTGCCAAACCTGGGAATGCGCCCCTGTGCCCAGCCTGGGACTGTGCCCAGCCTGGGAATGTGCCTCTGTGCCGAACCTGGCATCCCTGTGCCTGGGAATGCACCCGTGCTGAACCTGGGACTGCACCCCTGTGCCAAACCTGGGATTGCGCCCCTGTGCCCAGCCTGGGACTGTGCCCCTGTGCCGAACCTGGCATCCCTGTGCCAAACCTGGGAATGCACCCGTGCTGAACCTGGGACTGTGCCCCTGTGCTGAACCTGGGATTGCACCCCTGTGCCAAACCTGGGACTGCACCCCTGTGCCAAACCTGGGATTGCGCCCCTGTGCCAAACCTGGGACTGTGCCCCTGTGCCGAGCCTGGGACCGCATCCCTGTGCCGAGCCTGGGACCGCATCCCTGTGCCCAACACAGGTCATACTCTGACCCCACGAGCTGTGCTCATCCAGGCCTCTGGCTTGCACGCTATCACTTTCCTCCGCAACTGGCTACGAGCTAATTATAGCTCCAGTACTTTCCATCGGGAGCAGTGTTAATTACAACTTGGAGTGCCTCACTCCGTCCAAACCTAGCTTAAAATTCCAGCTGTCGGTAAAAATAAATCGAGGGGAGAAAGGTTGTTCCTCACACATCATCTAGCCGCTCTTACAGGCAGCAAAGATTCACATTCCGATCTCTTTTTCCATCGGCTGCACTTTGGGTCCCTGCTATGTGGAAAGCAGATGTACCAAAGGGGAAAGAGACTCGTAAATCTGTGCGAAATAAAAGCAAGGTCGCCGCTGACAGGACTGTTATGCACGGGTTCACTCGCCATTGTTTGCAACCAGCCGAAAAGAGGTGCAGCCTTCCATTCATCCTGGACTTGCTAACCACTGGGTGTTGCCTAAGACAGGAAAACAAACACGCTTGAGACTCAGACGGACCGAAACCTGAGCAAAAGGGGGCTGTGTAAAAACACCAGCCTGCGAAACCTCATTCAGAGGCATCGCTGTGGGGGATGGAGCGGTGCGTGCCTTCTATGCAGATCGGACGTAACCTGGAGGGCTCCTAGAGATGACTTCAGGATTCTCAGAAAAATCAAAGGAATAGTGACAGGCAGGGCTGACTCATAAGATTAAAATAATCTGCGTAAAACGTGCCTGAACACAGCAAGGGGAAGGATGTTGCAATTTTCTATGAAAAGCACTTTAAAAGGGCTTTGTGATGCAAGGCAGTAACAGTTAAAAAAAGAACTACATTCAGGGGCCAAAAAGTGCTTTTTAATGGCCAAAAAGCCCTTACCAAAACAATGGCTATCCATCAGGAAAAGCCATTAGGTGTGACAACAGGGCAGTTCCCCCGTCAGCCGGGGGATCAGCGCTGTAAATAAGTAACCCAGCCCGGGCTGCGCTGTGCTCGTACCGCCGAGGCTGCGGCCGGCCCCGGCCCCGAACCCCGACAGCCTCACGGGGCAGGCCCCCTCACACAGGCGCTCCCAAAGCTCCCCGAGGCCGCTCGGCATCGGGAAAGCAGGGAAGCAAACTGCAAAAGCAGCGAGTGCTGCTGCTGCTGCTGCTGCTGCCGGGAGCCCTGGAGCACAGAGGGAGCAGGCGCTGGTGGGTGCCACAGCTGGCTGGCTGGATCACCAGCGCCACGCGGAAAGCGGGGACAAACGGAGAGTGTTTTCCTGGAACGCTCCAGCGATTTCTGGAGCACCCCCAGCCACCCCCGCCCGCCCCACACACCGCTGGGCCAGGCAGAAGGGCCGGGCCGGGCGCTGCCCGATGAGCAGCTGCTATTTAAAGTACAGTGCAGGGGGCCGCACTTGCTGCCATTCATATTTATGTTTAATTTTATATTTATTACCGGCCGACACCAGACCCGGCTCGACTCCGGGGCCCGGGCGCGCGCGCACTGCGCAGGCGCCGAGCCCGGCGGGCCCGTGTCCTTTTAAAGGACACGCCGCTACCGTCCGCCGGAAGTGCCCGTTCTCCGCACCGGAAGTGGCTTCACCTGCCAGTAACAGCGCTTCTTCCGGGAGGGACCGGCTCGCCCGGTTTCCGCGCGGCCGCTGCTTTCCGGCGCTGCGCCCTGCCCCGCCCTCGCTTGCCCTCTGTGTCCTTCTCCGGGCGGGCCTTCCGCTTCCTCCCGCCTCCTCCCGCCTCCCGCGCCTTTCCCTGCCCCTGCGCGGTGGGCTGATGGTGGAGCGGGCGTGCGGCCAGCAGGGGGCGCGCTGGCAGCGGAGCGGCGCTCTGCACGGCCGACTTCCGGCTCTCTGTGGCCAGAGAGATCGGGGCTCTCCATGGCGCGGCCGCGCCGGGCCCGGCGGGAGGGCGGCGGCGGAGCGGCGCTGCCCCGCTGAGGAGCCGCGGGCCGCCGACATGGAGCCCGAGACGCTGGAGGCGCGCATCAGTGAGTGCGGCTGCCACCACCGCTCCCCTCCCAGTGGGGCGGGGAGGGCGCGGGCGAGGGGGGCGCAGGGGTGTGAGGGAGAGGGGCTGGGGGTCGTGCGTGGTGGCCGTGGCTGCGGGCACACCTGGGGGCGGCGGGCGAGACCCCAGGGCCCAGCCGGAGGCAGGGATACGGTGGGTCGGCAGGGAGGAGGGGGCGAGAGTTTGTGCACAGGGCTGCCGTGGGAAGGGGCGAGTGGACACGAGTGTGTTTCTCCTCCCACACCATCCTCTGCTGCTGTACCCGCTGGAGTTGGCAGGGAGGGAGTGGGATCAATGATGTCCCTCCGCAGAGTGGGAGCCTGTTGGGTTTTTTTCTCACCGTCCCCTCCTCCTGCCCGCAGACAAAGCCACAAACCCCCTGAACAAGGACCTGGACTGGGATGGTATCAATGCGTTCTGTGAGCAGCTCAATAAGGAGCTAGAGGGGTAAGTGCTTTGTCCTTTCCCCAGGCCTCTCCAGGTCACAGGCCTGGTTATGATTTCCTACCCAGCAAAATCCAGTGGGAATGTCCCCAGAGCTGAATAGGCATGGAGGCCCTGAAGGTGGGGGTAGGTGGGGGGTCCAATAGTGGAAGGTTCCCTCCGGATTTTGAGGTGTCTTAGTGCCTTATCAGCATCTTCAACTTGCAACATGCTTTTCAACTCTGGATTCCCAGACAGAAATGCAGGTACCAGACATTTTGTCAATAACCGGCGAGCTTTTCTTTTCCCCTCGCTCCTTCCAGTCCTCCACTTGCCACCCGGCTTCTTGCCCACAAGATCCAGTCTCCACAGGAATGGGAAGCTATCCAGGCCCTCACGGTAAGGGCATCTGCAGGCTGGTAGAACTAGACGGAGGGGCAGGGTGTGGAGATGCTCCAGCTTGACTGGAGAAGCACGGGAAGCTTTGAATTCCCTCTGAGAAAGCCCTGGAGCACCTGGGCCCTTGGGTGGGAGAGGGACTGAAGGTGGTTCCACAAGTCCGGAGAGGTTACTTGGAAAGGTTTTGTTCCTAGAAGGATCATAGCCTGTTGAAGTTGAATAGGAAGCTTTTTGGCTTTTGTTGTGCTGGCCTTGGCAGTGCTGTGTTAATGGTTGGACTGTATGATCTTGATGGTATTTTCCAACCTAAAGGATTCAATGATTCTTAATCATGCAGTGGATCCATGCTTTGAAACCTGGTGTTTGTGACCTCTCTAAGGGTAACCCTTTGGATGGGGTGTTCAGCCATTCTCTGCAAAAACCGGCCCCAAAGACGGGAATCTTTCTTCCCTGTGGGAGGGCGTGTGACACCTGTGAGGGAACAGGGGATGTCCCTTTGTGCTGCTGTGACAGTAGCCACAGGCTCTGTACCTGGTGGGGGGGAAGCAGGAAGGAGCTGGCTCCTGATCCTGCTGCTGGCCCCGTGCTGGGACTCACCTGGCCCCTCTCCCCAGGTGCTGGAGTCCTGCATGAAGAGCTGTGGCAAACGCTTCCACGATGAGGTGGGCAAGTTCCGCTTCCTCAATGAGCTCATCAAGGTGGTGTCCCCTAAGGTGGGTCTCACAGCATCGTGCTGGAAGGGACTGGTGCCTGGTGGCAGAAGGGCTTTGGGAAAAAGTGGTGGCTGAGAACAAGGCTCAGACACCCCCTAGGATGTGGGCGAAATAATGGCAGTGTTAGTAGAAAATCTAGCCCTTGTTTCCCAGTGAGTTTTCTAGTGGGAAGTGAGTTTTCACCCCACTGTTCCAGGCTCATTCTTGTTGTAGGAAGCTGAGGGCCAACTGGACATGGTGCAGCCAGCACTTGTGAGACTACTGAGCTCATGTGCATGCCTGGAGTCGCCTTCCCTGCCTCCCTGTTGGGCTCTGTCTGTGCTGCATGTGCTCAGGAACCTCCCCCAGCTTTGACAGGACCTTGTCTCTCTGGGGTGTCCCAGCCTCATTGAGACACTCTTGGAGGGCAAGCCCAGGCTTGGTCAGTGGAGTTCTGGCGAGTCCATCTGAAGGACCAAGTCAGTACCTGCTCCTCTGCTGATGCTGCTGTTCCTGCAGCAGAACAAGCTGTGCGGGCTCCCCTGTCTAGGCAGTGAACACCAGCAAGTGTAGAGTTAAGGGAACACAGGCTAAATATGACTAAGGAAGACCTTTGTCTACCAGTCACAGCTTGTGATCTGTGATGATGAATAGCCCTGACAGTGACAGCAGCATCCTAAAGTTCTCTCACTTGGCACCCTAGAGTGTGTCCTCTGCCTTAAGCCACTTGTTCCTGGTGGCACGTGCACTGTTTCTACCACCAGTGCTCCCATCAGGCCCATGTGAAAAGGCTGAAAGATGATTGCATGGCACCTGCTGGGTGCTGGTCAGCTGGGGCTCACCTTGCACAGGGCCCTGCCTCAGAGACCATTACCCATATCCCTCTCCCAGCCCTGCTGTGCCCTCATTCCTAAAGGGCTGCCTGGCTGAGCAGCTTTTTTTCACAGGACCCTTCCCTTCACAAGGTGACAGGAGACCTGCCTGAGCCTTCCCACCTGTCCCTGTGTGTCGCTGAGGAGCTGCTGCTGCAGCATTTCTCACACCTCTTGTTTTTCTTGTGATGGAAACCAGGCACAGCATAGGATGTGTTGCAAGGCCCTCATGAGCTTTCCTGCTTGCTTCCTCTTTCCTCCTTGTGCCATTAGGAACGGTCTCACTTCTCCTGGGAGGGCGAGGAGAGGAACAGGCCAGACTTGCAACGGCTCAGATCAGCCTCAGCCTCATGCTGCTCTTTTCTCTTCCTCTAGTATCTTGGCAGCCGGACATCAGAAAAAGTGAAGTCAAAGATCCTGGAGCTGATGTACAGCTGGACATTAGGGCTGCCTCATGAGGTGAAGATATCTGAAGCCTACCAGATGCTGAAGAAACAAGGTGAGAGGCAGTGGTCTGCAAGGGGCAGTGGACAGACGGTTTTGCACTCCTTCATTTTTCGTCTGGGAAAAATCTGAAACAAGGTCTCTCTTCCCTCTGTCCAGACCCAGGGCATCCATCAGTCTGACTCAGCACCAGGGTCAGGAGTCAGGGCAGGTGCCTTGGGGCTCCTGACTGAGCAGAGGGAGAGTTGCTGGGTTGGAGGGCACATCTGCTTGCTCACATGGGAGATGGGGCACTGGAAAAGTCTGGGGCTGAAGGGCTGCGAGTACTTTGGCACAGTATATGCTGGAATTTTCTAAGAGAGGATATTTATGGGGAATGGAAACACAATCCAGGATCTTGTGTAGCAGGAGCTAACCCACACGCCCTCAGTCCCAGCTGGATTTGGTGGGCCATTAGGGAAAAAAGACCTGGGTGGCAGTGCCATCCTTCCATGGTTGAGTCCTCCTGATCTCTCCTTCTACTGCAGGGATTGTGAAGTGTGACCCCAAACTTCCTGATGACGCTCCTTTCCCACCGCCTCCTCCTCGGCCCAAGAACATCATCTTCGATGATGAAGAAAAATCCAAGGTAAGGGCTCTGTGCAAGGAGAAGGACAGTAGGCATCATCTTCCTGCTCCAGTACCTTATGTCCCCCTGATGTGGGAGAGTCAAGGTCCCTGCTGCACATGCTGTCCTTCATAAAATTCATCACAGGAATGCTGAGGGCCTGTTCCAAAATCATGACAAAGGAAACATGCAGAGGAGTGGGGCATGTGGGTCTGTTTGACCTTTGGAGCACTTAGCTGCAGGATGGTGCAAAGGGTGAGGCGCTGACATTGGCCCAAGCAGGTTTGGGGAGGTTTGCTGCTGTGAGCTCTCTAGACTTCGGAGTAATCTGGCCATGAGGTTTAAATCCCAGCCCCAGATGCTGCTGCTGTTATCTCTTCCCCACCCCTAGCACTGCAATCTGCTTATTGCCTAACCACTTATAGCCACCTGGACCCATCCTGTGTTGTCTTTCCATGAGAATTGTGTCACCACTCAGGCAAACCTCTGCAGTATCAGTGCTGATACGTTTAACCAAGTATTGGGCTCCTCTGGGTCTAGTTCTGCAGCAGGAGTGTGACGCCAGTTTGCTGCAAGGGATATAGTTTGACTCCATGGGTCAGAGTCTGCAAATGAGGACTTGTAGATGGGCAGTGGGACTGTTCACTGTGTGGAAAGGAAGTGGGAGCTCTCTTTCTTCACCAGCAAAGAGGCATGTGAAGATGTCCGAGTAGGAGTACATTGCAATGCCATGGCAATTCTTGCATTCTTTCAAGACTGGTGCATAAACCAGTCTCTGTTCCTGTCTCCGTGCTGCTGCACTCCAGACTCTCCGTGGTGGGTAATGGGCAGGCCAGGGCAGGTTTTGAATGCAGGGGATCTTCAGGAAAGACCTAGTTTGCATAACCAGAACTACAACAGGAAAAGGAAGGCCAGTTGTACTTCTCTCCCTAGTCTCTGATAGCCCACAGGCTCCTGTGGCTGGGTTTTCTAAATGGTTGGAGTTGTCCACTGCCTCTGCCAGATACAGGTTTGGGATGGGGGCAACTGTTGGCTCTGTTGCAAGAGTGACTCTGGCTGCCATCCCTCAGCTGGGGCTCAGAAGTACCTTCTCTTTTGCAGACGCTGGCTCGCCTCCTGAAAAGTTCCCATCCTGAGGATCTCCGGGCTGCCAACAAGCTCATCAAGGAGATGGTTCAGGAGGTGTGACTGGGCAAGAAGGGAGCTGGGGGGTCATGGTCTGGGTGGTTATGGCTGGCACCAAAGAAAGACTGGCTTTGTGACCTCATGCAGACATACAGGGCTTCTGCCCAAAATTTGGTTGCAGCAGCTTTGAAAGAGTCCTTGTGTGAGTTCTGCCATCCCCTGGCTACTTGGAGGAATGGCTCTGGGTGCATTTTGTGACCCAAGCCCCGCTGCAGCACTAGACCTACAGCAATTCCATCCCTGTCTGGCATGTTCCTGCCCAGAGATGACCTGGAGTTTTCCACTGGAGTGGGAGCTGTTTTGAGGGCAGTGTTGCTGGGCTTTAGTCCAGGGTGGTTGGCTGGCCTGGCCTTCCTCCTGTCCAAGTGAGGACATCCTTCCCCATGTGCTTCCCCTCCAGGACCAAAAGCGCATGGAGAAGATCTCCAAGAGGGTGAATGCCATTGAGGAGGTGAACAACAACGTGAAGCTGCTGACAGAGATGGTGACAAACTACAGCAAGGGGGAGACAACGGAAAGCAACGAGGACCTAATGAAGGTGAGGAAAGACAATCCCAGAATCCTCCTTGGGCTTAGCAGAAATGGGTGACCCTTATCCCCTCATCCTCCTGCCTATTTTGCACACCCAGCTGAGCGTCCTGCTGCTCAGGATGCTCGCCTCATCACTGTTTCTCTGCTCCCTCAGGAGCTGTATCAGCGCTGTGAGCGCATGAGGCCCATGCTGTTCCGGCTCGCCAGTGACACAGAAGACAATGATGAAGCTCTAGGTAAACATATCTGACCTTTCTCATTGCTGCTGAGACTGCCCTGGAGGCGTCAGTGTACCCTGGTGCAGTCTGCAGCAACAATGGTGAAAACACTCTCTGCAGTGGATTTGTTTGCAGCAACTTGGGCCTTGCTTGGGGGAAACAGACAGACTTAGGGTATAAAAGTTACTCTCTTCACTATTTCACACTTACTTTCAGCGGAGATTCTGCAAGCCAATGACAATCTGACCCAGGTGATCAATCTCTACAAGCAGCTTGTACGGGGAGAAGAGATCAATGGGGAGACGGTGGCCAGCCCCCTTCGAGGTGAGGAAACTTGAAGAATGGGGGCAGGAAGGTCAAGCAGAGGGACCCTGTTGCTGGTGTCCTGCAGTGTAAGAGAGGACTGAGAGAAGTGGAAAGGGGAAACCTGCAGGAGCTTAGAATGGGGCTGGTGAGATAAGGAAATGGCTTGTGGATGTGACTGGTGCATGAAGAAGGGGAACTGGAAGGGAGAGCAGGGGGTTGTGAGGAAGGATGGGAGCCAGGCCTCACCACATTGCATAAGGACTGGATAACGTTTCAGATTCTTTTCTTTTTGCAGGCAGCACCTCAGCACTTCTAGATCTGTCTGGCCTGGAGCTTCCAGCAACATGCCCTTCCTACCCAGCCTTGCCCACCCTTTCAGGTGGCTCAGCAGTCCCTGTGCCTGACCAAGCTGGCTCTGTCTCCTTGCTGGATGATGAACTCATGTCTTTAGGTGAGAAATCCAGAGCAAAAGCTCTTCATTCTTTGACTCTGAATAGTTCTTCTTTGGCAGGAATATGAATAAGAGAGAGCTCTGGTAGAAGTGAATAATGAAAGACAAAGAGGTTCCTTCATTTAGTGTGAGGGAGAGGAGGGACTCTGCTGTGATTCTGAACTTCAGTCCCATGGTGTTTTCCTGGCTAGTCAGAGAGCCTGTAGGGATGAGCCCACTGATTTGCTCTGGTTAAACTGACCTGGCAGGTAAATCAAGAGTGATGCAATGGCCATGCCCAGATGGGATCACAAGGGTGGGTCACCCCCAGCTCCTCATGTTTTCTGCTTGCTGTTGAAGTCATGAACTGACAACAGATGCATGGGACATCCAGAACTGTTCACATGAAATCATGTGAGGTGCCAATCCTAGAAGGCTCTAGAGTCCTGCTTTCCACAACAAAGTGTCTGTTTCCTAAGTCAAGTGCCATTGAGTACAACAGCATCAAGTAGACAACATGGTCAGTCAGATTGTCAGCTCAGTAGCAGTCATTTTTCTGCCGATGGCAGTGAGAACTGAGCTACAAATGAAGCTATCTGAACAGAAAAAAGCCACTGTCACCCTCCTGGCTCTCCCCCATGCAAGGATGGGGGCCAGAGATGGAGACCACATTGGCAGTTCTGCCCTGCTGCTTCTGTGTCTTACTCAGGCCATATTTAATGGTCTTGCTGATTTGGTAGGTAAGCTTCATGTTTGCTTATACTCCTGGCAGGCCTGAATGACTCAGCACCACATCCCATCCAGGCCAGTGACAGCAGTGGCTGGAACAGCTTCCAGGTAATGCGCTGGGAGCTAGGCAGAGGGTGGGGAGGGTGGTAAAAGCAACAAATGTAGGTAGGGGAACGTGCCACATCTGATGGTGCTGATAGGCAGCCCTGCTTTGGGGCTTTCCTGTGTGCTCTTTTCACAGTCATCTGACAGCAATGAGCTCAGTATCACCCCTATCATGGCAACACCACCAGTCAAAGCAGATGCTGGTGCATCCTCCCCAAAACCATCTCCTAGCAGCAGTGCCCTGGATGACCTGGACCTCCTGGGCAAGACACTGCTGCAGCAGTCTTTGCCTCCAGAATCTCAACAAGTGCGATGGTAAGCCCTTGGTAGTGCAGTCTCGCATCTCTTCCCATTGTTTCCATTTCTGGGGTGCTGGACATCATTTCAGTGCCCTGTTCCACTCCTTGCTCTCTCTCCCCCCTGCAGGGAGAAGCAGCAACCACCCCCTCGGCTCACCCTGAGGGATCTGCAGAACAGAAGCAGCTCTGGCACCACAGCCCACAATCCCAGTGCTCCACCTGTGCTCCAGAGTATTTCCCCTAACCCCACATTGCCTCTGACCTCAGAGCTGCCTGCCCCTGCTACACTTCCAAAAGCTGCCACCACACCAGCAGGAAGTACTGCAGTGCCACCACGGCCTCCTGCCACTGCGCTGCCCCAGGAGATCTCGCTGGCCAACATCACTGTGCCTCTGGAGTCAATCAAACCCAGTGAGCTGGGGAAAAAGGGGGGGGGGGGCAGGCATGGGGGGGTTAAACCCTGCACACATGGAAGGGAAGAACGTGAAGAAACTTCTTGTTTGCTGGATTTTGTGGAGGCTGAAGAGGAATGGTGTCTCTGTCACTTGTATGAAGTTAGGGTGATGGGGAAAGGTGCTGTCAGGCCGATTCCCTCCTGGCTGACTGCTGCATGTCCATACCTTTCCCACAGGCAGCATTCTCCCTGTGACAGTGTATGATCAGCATGGCTTCCGTGTCCTCTTCCACTTTGCTAAGGATGCCCTTCCTGAGAGGCCTGATGTGCTTGTGGTGGTGATTTCTATGCTCAGCACGGCCCCGCAGCCCATCCGCAATATTGTCTTTCAGTCTGCCGTCCCCAAGGTAAGACAGCTGCTGGGGCCAAGGTCCCAAACTGGGCCAAGGCACGATTCTACTTCTGCAGGAAAAGCAGGGTGGATGGAGAGAGCTCTGTGGGCATGGGAGCAAATTCTGTTACCTTCAGATTAGCACAGTTTTTCTCTTTGACTAGGCAGCGGAAGCTTCCCAAGTGCAGGAGCAGGGCTTCTGGCTGCCAGGTCACTCTCAGGAATGTGGTCACTCTCTTCTCTCATTCTCTCCATAGATAATGAAGGTGAAGCTACAACCTCCCTCAGGCACGGAGCTGCCAGCGTTCAATCCCATCATCCACCCCAGTGCCATCACCCAAGTCCTGCTGCTCGCTAACCCACAGAAGGTAACAATATTCTCCCTGGGGCACGAACAGAGGCTGGTCTTGGTGCTTAGGCAAAGCTTCACTACCCTATCCCCACTCCCTCTACTCAGCAGTATCTGAGATGTGAATGGTTTGTGCCTCATGCCTTTCTTCCCCTTCTTCTGACTGCTTATCCTTTTTTCTCCCATCTCCAGGAGAAAGTGAGGCTACGGTACAAACTGACTTTCACCATGGGAGAGCAAACCTACAATGAAATAGGGGACGTGGACCAGTTTCCCCCACCAGAATCCTGGGGAAACCTCTAGGGCCTCATGTTGCAGACACTACACTGCAGATTCCTTGGGAAGCCAACCCTGTGGGGCTGGAGCAGCCAGAGGAAATGGGAGGGTGGGTGGGAGCTGGTGCTCACACTCTATTCTCCAGATGGCCGGGCAAGGGCCGGAGGGAGCATGCCTCAAGGAGGAGAGCAGAGATGCCAGGAGATGTTAATCTCACAGGACTAGAAGTGGAGTGGAAAGCTTCATGTGTGTGAACAGTTGCCTTCCCTGCTCTTCTGAAGATGACGCTCCCTCCCCAGTCTGTCCAGCTTCTCTTCTAACCCTGCTTTCCCGCTTTAGGTGCATAGGGGAACAAGGACGGGGAGCTTTAACAACCTCAGCCCAGGGCAAAGCCTAGCAAAGGAAGATCCTTTTCCTTGTCTGCCCCCTCCACACTTCTCAGCCCTTCAGCTACTTTGTGCTCTATGGTGCTCTCTCTTGTCCCCCTTGTCCCCTCCTTAGAGCTGGGCCCCAGTGATTCCATCTGGTGGGATCACACTGGAGCTGATGAGGAACAGGGCTGAGCAGAGCCTAGGTATCTCTCCAGCACCAGAGAGCAGACAGCTGTCTTTGGTTTGGGGGAGGTGGGGGGGTGGTCAGGGCAAGTGATCTTCACATATCTCTGTCCTAGCTGCTTACAGAGCTGTTGGTGGGAGGTGGGGCCTTGGGCTGGGAAGGGCTTTGTGCCTTCCCAGCCCCTTCAGCTGGCATTCTGAACCCCTGCAGCAGGGAAGCCTACACCATTCCCACAGGCTTTATCTATCATAGCGGGCTTTGGGATCGGTGGCCAGAGAAGGGCGTGCTGTGGGGGTTCAGTCTGCCTGCAGCCTCCTGGCAGACGGGGAGAGGAAGCAGCAGTGAGACTTCCTTTCCCAGGCTGGGCTGGAGAGCTCGGTGGGGCGGGGGGGTTTTCTCAGCTCTTCAGTGTCCTCTTGCAGAGGGCTGAGTGATGGGCTGGGAGCTGGGGGAGATGGGAGCCCAGCTCATCACAAAGCTCTGTACTGGGGCGCGGAGGGGTTCAGCTGTGCCTTGTGCACCTTTGCTGCAGCTGAGGGCTGGCCTGGCTCCCTGTGGCGGGGAGGGGGCTCACCCCAGCCGCCTGATCACTGTGACACGAGAGCTGGGATCTGCAGGCACAGAGGAGACCGAGGGTAGCACATCCCAAGCAATCCCCAGTCCCATGGGACTTAAACCATGGAAGCTGCTTCCCATCCTTGAGCTGGTTTGGAGAGGGCCTGATTCATAAAATCAGAGGCAAGCTGTGCTCTGCAGTGGCTTGCCAGAGGTAGAAGGAAGCACGTGTGAGATGGAGACGAGCAGGGTGCCTCGCACTCCTGGCTCAGGGCAGCGAAGGTGATGTGTCTCAGAGCTGGGCACAGCGGGCAGTAAAGGGGAGGGGGAAGCAAGGTCTTTATGCTGGGATTCTGCTGTCTTACTTCCCTTTCCCGTCTCTTCAGGGTTTTGTATGGGTTTTTTCTTTGCAGATCTTGTTTGGTTCTTGAATAGACTTGTATATATTTTCAGTGCAAAATTCTGTAAATGGAAGAAAACAAACAAACATTTAAAACAAGACGCCCGGCGCGAAGAATCTGCTGTATTTATGGGAAATAAAGAGTTCTTTCCGGATCTTGCTCCTCTGTCTTTTGACCCAAGGAATGCATTTTTCCCCTTACCTTCCTGGACCCCTGAGGAGCTTCTCTGCACCCTGCCCAGCTCAAATCCTGCCCCTTCAGTCCTGTAGTTCATCCCTCAGTCACTCGGGCCCTTGCCACAATGATTTCCCTGCTCCCATGAGCAGGGAGCAGGGATGGTGGAATTCCCCTGGCAGTTCTCAATTCCTTTTTTGAGAGCAGTCACTTCCAGGCTGTGAACCGGGTGCTGCCCACTTCCCTCCTGCCCCATGGAGAGGCAGTGGGCAGGAATCTATGCCTGACAGCCCACGGGAAAAAGTGCTTGAGCTCTCTCCCATGCCCCACATGACTGCAGCTTCACCACTGCTGGCATTAGCACGTGGAAGCACCTCCATGAGGCAGTTTTATTTCAGGAATACAAAGGGGGATTTCTGACAAGCAGCAGCCCAGGGCTGGGAGCAGTTATGATACTGTCTGTAAGGAATGGCCTAGCCACCCCTTGATGCAGCCAGTGAGGATCTGAGGGGCCTTTGCTGCATCTTTGCAACAGGGGCTTGAAGCAAGTGCCTGTTAGGAGCACCCAGGGTTGATGGTGGGGGATCAAATGTGCTCTGCCACAGCTTGAGAACAGCCTGGTGTTTTGGGCAGGGAGACAGAGGTGCTCTGTCACCCCATAACCACTTGAAAATAGCTGCCAGCACTGCTTTGCAGTAACTGCAGACTTGACCCTTGCCAAGAAGTACAACCTAGCAGCCCTCAAATTTTTGCTCCTCCAGCTTCAGAGCACAGATGGAGTGGCCCTTCTGCCTCATTTTCCTTTGCTGCTTGCCTCTTCTGCCCACGAGCTGACCGCTTCTCATTTTGGCTTGGTTTGCTTCTTCCTTTGCCAGCCACATAACCCAGCCAACAGCAACCTCTGCCCTCTCTTAGTGCAGGTGAAAAGTCCTATCTGCAGGTAGCCAGAAATAAGATGAGATACGCATCTCATAGAGTCAACACCAAAAGCCGTGGTGGTGCGAAGTGGATGTTTTTCGACAAAAAGAGAAAAAAAAAAAATTTAAAAAAAAAAAAAAAAAAAGGATATGAGCTCTGGTGCAGCTCTGCAGAGAGCAGGCAACAGCTGAGCCTGAGAACCGGGAGTTTGCGGTCCCCGTGCAACTGCGGGCGCTGCTGGCCCTGCTCGGAGGAGCTCCTCTGGCGGGAGGGACCTCCCGAAGGCACAAGGCAGCAGCCTTGGCCACAGCTTTGTGGTGGCTCCGGGGAGCCTCAGCGACGGCAGGGAGGGAAAGCAGCCCGAGGGGTGCAGGGGTGGCTTTGCTGCTTGTGCTTTGCTGCTTTTGTCACAACAAGGCGGTATGTCGCGGGGGAAGAGGGTGGAGCTGCACCCGTGAGCATGGAGCGGTGCCTGAGGAGCGCTGGCAGAGCTGGGTGACCAGGTGGGGCAGGGTGTACATCAGCCCGTATGAGCTGCACAGACAGCTGGCACCGGCACGGGCTGCCCCGCGGCACAGCTGGTGGTGGGCAGGGAAGGAAGGAAGGGGAGCCACCCCAGCTGAGACAGAGCAAGAAAGAGCGTGGGCCCTTCACCCGGGCTCGGCAGCGGCATGTGCTTGTCCTGCCTTGTTATGTGTATGCTGTAATAAAATTTCCCCTTTAAGGCTGGGCTGAAGTTATTTTTACTTGTGGGCTGGTGACAGGAACACAGAACGGAGCAGGAGCTCTGAACTGTTCTTACCTGATCTGTGGCGGAGGGGCGGACGGAGGAGGAAGGAAGCTCAGAAAAGGAGAGGGAGCGAGAGAACGGAGCTCAAGGGAGGGGAAAAGAAAGCAGGCAGGGCATCCCTAGGGAGGGACTAGGGAGGGGACCAGCGGGGGAAACTGAAAAAGAGGGAACGAGGGAGGGAAGAAGAGGAGTAAGGAGAGAGAGGTCCTCTGGGAAAAGCAAAGTGGCTCCGGCGAGAAGAGGGGCTGCAGGCATCCGATGCCAAGCATTACCGAGGGGAGCTGAGCGGGTACAGCCAAGCAGAGCAGCTTTTGTGGTCTCCTCCTGACTCTCAAGATGATGAAAAGACAGTTTAATCGAATGCGCCAGCAGCTGTCCCATCCCAACGCCACCATTAGGTAAGGACTTCTGCACTGCTGGTACCGGAGGGAGCGGATGCAGGTCCTGGAGGGCTTGTGCTGGGGCTGGTGACCTGGGAAAAGGGGAAATTAGGGGAGAACCTTTAAGCTTTAGAGCATCTTCAGCATAAGCTGAGCAGCTTTGGGAAGGCTGCATTGGTGCTACTCAGCAGTAAATGATCCTCAAGCCCAGCTATCTCTCCCAGGGCCCACATTCCTGCATTCACCAGGAAGCAGGACTTTCCCAAGCTTGGCTTCGCCAGGATGTGGGGCAGTGGGGCAAAGGGGGGGCATCTTCCAGCCACATGCCCCTGGCTGTGCAATGACCAGGAGGGGGATCAGGCTGGGAGCTGCCCTCCCTGCTGAGTCTGGGGTGCCCCACAGGAACCAAATGCCCTGCATAGCTCTAGCCAGCCCAGCAGCGTCAGCAGCCCAGCGTGCCCTTTGAGGAGAGAACCAGGGGTCCTCAGATGGACCCACGGAGGACTTACAGCTTCACACAAAACCCTCTGTCCCTGTTCTACCTCTGCCATTTCCTTCTTTTTCTCTTTGGCTTTCCAAAGCTCTCCCCTTGCAAAACCCAGAACTGAAATTACAGGGCTGGGCCCTCCCTGCCCAGCCCCCTCACTCCCTTTCCTACTGCCACCTCTGCAGGTTCCCAGCACTGGGTGGCTAAGTGGGACCAAGCGTGTCCCCTGAACCACTGGGGTCTTTCAGCCAGCCCAGCAAATCAACCACAAGGAAGCAACTCCTATATGCTGGTGTCCTCTTGCTCTCCTTGCAGTCCCTGGAAGGGAGCATGATGCCCCTTCCCGTCCCTCTTCCCTCAAGATTTCTCATCTCCATGACAGATGTGCCTGCCTCCCTTTTGCTTAATGTCAGGCAGGCAAGCCTCAAGCACCTTGTGAAGTCCAAGAGCGAGCTCTTCACCTGCTGTAGAGCCTCTCCTCTATGGACCATGACCTCACATGATCTTGCTTGCCTTCAACCAAACCACCCATGTTTCCTGCAGCTCCACATCCTTGTCCCACACTGGCTTTGGCAGGCAGTGAAAAGAGAGAAATGTGAACTGGGGGAAAAGCAGCAGCAGATGGAAATCAAATGGGGTTCCTGGGACATAGCAATGATAGCAGGCTGTGAAGCAAGGCTTCCTCTATAGGAGGCATCAGCAAGGTTTTAGGGTTGTGGTGGCTGGTGAGTTTTGACTTTGGTTTTGAGCAGAAGCACAAAAAGATGGATTTGTGTAGGCATTTCTGGAGGTATCAGGGAGGTTTTAGGGTCATGATGGCTGGTGGGTTTTGAATTTGATTTTGAGCAGAACCACAAAATGCTGGGTTTGTGTAGGCATTTCTGGTGGGGCTGGTGTTGGTCTTGGACCCCAGATGGACCACAAGGACACCCTTGCTCCCACACCAGTGGCCCCACAGCTGCTGACTACCCTGGCCTGCAAAGACACGTGCCAGACTGCAGCATCACTGCCCTGGATTCACCTTCAGGGGAGAGATGGGGCAGTCAGGGGGAGTAAACTTCCTGCTCCTGTTGTGGCCCTGCTAAGCACTCTGACTCCAACACAGGTCACATCTGGACTTTTTGAGTGAGTTCCATTGAACTGGAAACCCTGTCTGATGGGGTGTCCACCAGCCAGCAAAATTGGCTCCCTTGCCCTGCTCCTGCTGTTCTTGTCCTCCCAGGCTCATTCTACCCACAGCCCTGTATCTGATGGTCCAGGCTACAGCCTGTGTCTCCTGCTCCCAGGAGCCCAAAGAGAGGCGGGTAGGATGCATAAGGACCTGTCTTCCCAAAGAAGCTGGGTGGAGGTCATCCCCATTCGCTTATGGTTCCTTCTCCTTCCTCTGCAGAGCCCAAGAAGCAACTGAGCTCCTGTCAGAAGATTTGCTGCAGGTGAGGTGTGGGCTGGGCCGGCAGGCCTGTGTCTGCTTGTGCCTGGGCGTGGGAGCCTGCCCTGCTCCTGCCTGCCATTCGCCCTGCCAGCACGTCCAGTCATGGGGCTGGGATCTGCCCGCCCGCCAGAGGCTGATTTCAGGACCATGGTGTTAAGGGATTGGCAGACTCCTGCTACCAGGAAGGGCTTTCCCAGCTGCTCACAGAGGGATGAATCCTCACCAGGAGTTGTGCTCCTTTTTCACTGGACCATGTGCTCCTGGCTGTGGCAGGATGCTGGGCAGGTGTCGTGGTTTGACACTGGTCAAATGCCATGCACCCACAAAAGTTGCTCACTCATCCTCCCCTGCCACAGCTGGGCAGAGGAGAGAAAAATTTAATGAAGGCTTCATGAGTTAAGGACCAGGAGAAAACACTCCAAGGGCAAAACAGGCTCGACTTAGAGGTACAAAGTGAATTTATTGCCAACAAAATCAGAGGAGGACAATGAGAAGTAAAATAAGCCCTTAAAAACCTTTTCTTCCTCCAACCCTTCCCTCCTTCCCACTGACAGTGCAGGGGACAGGGCGTGGGGTGTTTTGTCAATTGATCATCCGAGATCATCTTCCGCTGCTGAGGGAGAGGAGTCCTTCCACTGCTCTGCTGCACCATGGGGTCCCTCCCACAGGAGGCCTGAGTTCTCTGTGAACTCCTCCAGCCTGGCTCCAAATCTCATGAGCAGCAGTCTTCCCAAAACTGCTGCAGCATGGGTCACTCTTCCACGGTGTGCAGTCCTCCAAGGACAGCTGCTCCAGCCTGGAAGCAGGGGCCCTCTCTCCACTGGGTCTCCCACTGGATCACAGCCTCCTCCCGCTCCAGCATCAGCACCTCGCCTATGGGCTGTGGGTGGATCTCTGTCCCCTGTGGATCCCCATGGGCTGCAGGGGCACAGCTGCTTCACCATGGTCTCACCACGGTGTGCAGAGGAATCTCAGCTGCAGTGCCTGGAGCACCTCCTCCCCTCCTTCTCCACTGACCTTGGTGTCTCCATGTTGTTTCCCTCACATGTTCTCACCTCCTTCTCTTCTCTGGCTAGGAAAAAAAATGTGTCCCCGCTTTGTTTTGATTTTTTTCTTAAATATGTTTTCACAGAGGCATCACCACTATCTCTAACTGGCCCAGGCTTGGCCAGCAGCATGTCCATCCTCAGAGCCATCAGGGACTGGCTCTGCTGGACATGGTGGAAGCTTCTGGCAGCTTCTCACAGAAGCCACCTCCGTGGCCCCCACTGCTACCAAAAACCAGCCCGTGCAAAACCAACCCAGCCAGCCATCCTCTCCCAGAGCTGGGTAGTGGGGAGATGGCCTCGAGGTGCCCGTGGTTGACAAAATGGCTTCCCCAGTCCCATTTTTCTGCCCACAGATTGAGCAGAGGATTGAGCCGGCCAAGCGAGCAGCTCACAGTGTGTCCAAGAGGCTCCAAGCCTGCCTGCAGGGACAGTGTGGCTCCGAGATGGACAAGCGAGTGGTGAGAAAAATTTTCCCACTGCAGCCTGTGCTCACCCCAGCTTGTCCCTTGCCAAAAACAGGGATGCCAGCCCCCTGCTTTGCCAGCTTTGCTGAAGGGTGGCCCAAAGCTGTGCCAAGCCCAGATCCTATTGTCAGCAGTGGCCTTCAGCATGTGCCTGGGATGAACAGAGCAGGGCCACCCTCTCAACCATCACGAATTTGGGACACTCCTGAGAGACAGTGGCTTTGCATTGAATAACCCTCCAAAGCCCTTGCTGTCTGTGTTCCTTCCCAAACCCCCATGAACTCTGGCACCCATGGTGCCCTGTGGTGAGGAGCACCACAGTGTGGCCAGGCACAATGGTGTCACCACTTTTCTCCCAAATCCTTGGCTCTGTGCAGAAGAAGCTGCCCTTGATGGCTCTGTCCATGGCGATGGCTGAGAGCTTCAAGGAACTGGACACAGAGTCCAGCCTTGGGTAAGTACTGGTGGGAGAAAGTGCCAGGGTGACCCTAAAAGGTGCCAAATCCTGGTAGTGACACTGTCTTGGCTCAGGGGCTGCCATGGCTCAAACCATGTCCCCAGAGCAAACAGTGGTGTTGCACTGGGAGAAGGGACAGCCAGCACCTTCAGCCTCCAATTGCGGAGTAGGGCCAGGGGCTGGCTCAGGGTCCCACATGGGTACAGGTACAGTGGGGATGTTGGGTCAGAGAGGGGCATGGCTCCAGCCCTCTCACTCATTTCATCTCTGTCCCACATAGGAAAGCCCTGGAGATGGGTTGTTGTATTCAGAGCTCACTGGCCAAAATCGTGGCTGAGTTTGAGATTGCCCTGGAGCACGATGTCCTGCAGCCACTCAACAAGCTCAGTGAGGTAGTCCTGACTGCTCTACTGGCTCCACTCTCCAGTCTCACCACTCCTTCCTGTGTCTCCATGCCTCCCCCACTCACTCCTGCCCTCTCTCCCCCAGGAGGAGCTCCCCACCATCCTGAAGCGCAAGAAGACTCTCCAGAAGTTGATTTCTGACTGGAACACAATCAAGAGCCGGTATGGGGCACCCTGCAGCCCTGGGGGCCCAGGGCATACAGAGCACAGCCCCCAGACAGGTTGCGGGAGGGAGGAGGATAATTGCCCTGGAGAGTCAATTTCCAATAGCTCTTCAGGAGCACCCAGCTAGCTCCTCTCTGTGGGTGCATCCTGCTCTGGGCTCAGATGCTGATTCCACGGCACCAGAGAGAAGGGCAGCTCTGCTGGTAAAGGCAGCAAAGTGCCCTAGTGCTGCTTGGTACACTGAGATCGCCTCGTTCCAACTCTTGCCAGGGGTAGCCCCTGCCATGCCAGATTTCTCTGAGAGTCTGCACACCTGTTTTACACAACATTCCTGGCACTGAGACCATAAATGCACCTCTCCTTTCCCACCCCAAAGGCTGAACCAAGCTGCCAAGAGCTCCAGTAACAGCACTGGGGCTGGTGCTGGCCCAGGGGCATCTTCTGCTGCCAACAAGCTGGAGATCTTGAAGGAAGAAGAGGAGGAGGTGAAGAGGAAGGTGGAGCAGTGCAAGGTGAGATGGTCACTTGCTCTCCCCTATGGATCAGCTCCAGGGCTGCAGACCTGCTCCCCTCCACCAGTCTTGTCCGAGATGACCCCACGCTGAGATGGACTGCAGCCAGCCAGCGTGTCCTGCCCTCTGAAAGCAAATGGGCCCCTCAAGCAGAAATAGGGGGATGGCCCAAGCCCAGGGAAGAAAAAGAGTAAAGGAATTCAAAGTGCAAGCTGCTGCAGAGAAGAGGGTCCAGGGTCCAAATCAGGGAGCGTATGGGGTCCCCTCAGGCTGGAAAACAGCTGAGCTAGGATCTGTCATGCGTGGCAGGGAAGCTTCCCATCAGCTTCCTCCACTTCTGCCCTGTGTCTCTGAAAAACCCAGCACCTCATCTGGCACAGCTCATGAGCTCAGTGGAGCTGAAGGTGCAGAGACCTCTTGTTCCTGAGCCACTTGTGCCAGAACTTTGATCATGGGGCAGGCTGCTGCCACTACCCAAACACAACTAATGGAAGCAAGGAGAAAGCCCCACTGCACCCAGAGACCCTGTCTAGACCACTCACAGACCAGGTGAAAGGGCTTAATGAAGGTGTCTCCTCTTCCTTGGGTGCCAGAGTGGGGATGGAAGATTGCTCTTCTTTGTGTCTCTCTTCCCAGGATGAGTACATGGCTGACCTCTACCACTTCTCCACCAAAGAGGACATCTATGCCAGCTACTTCGTCAAAGTAAGTCCTCTGTCTCACCTTTCCCCACTGTGTGAACATCAACTGCAACATCTGAGCCCAGCCTTGCCCCCCTCCACACCAAGTGCCCCCAGGCAGATCAAGGCATCAGCAGATGCCTACAGCTGGCCTTGCTCCAGCCACTGTGGGTTAATGCCACCACTAGCACCAAGTGCAAACAAGCAGCTTGTCCTGGTGATATCCCTCTCCAATTTGCCCTCTACCCCTCACTACAGACATAGTCCCATGGACCCCAGGTGGGCTCCCCTTGCAGCTCCCTCTTTGCCCTGTCTTCATGTGGGTGAAATGTCCTGGGAATGGGCACCTCTCCAAGAGGGGATGGTGCCAACTAAATGCTGTTTGCCTGTCCCCTGCCTGGCAGCTATTGGAAATCCAAGCCCAGTACCACCGGCAGTCACTGGAATCTCTGGACTCAGCTCTAGCAGAGCTCAGGGAATGCCACAGACAGACAGGTACTCTCTGGCTCTCCATGCAGCCTGGCAAGGGCTGCAGCTGAGCCTGGGGGATATAAGTGTGGCCACCAAAGCTGGAAAAGGCTCATTTTCCCTCCCTACACCTGCTGCTGCCTACCATGTTGGGCTGGTAGGTTGGGGGCCACAGCTTGACACGGGCTGGGGATGCTGCCTGTCCTGCCTCTGCCTGTAGCCAGCCAAGTTTGGCTTGGAGCAGGATGTTGCCATGGCCAAATGCTGGATGGTGCCAGTGTCCACTATCTCTCTTGACATTTTCCTTCCTCTTCCAGAACCTTCCTTCACAACAGACACCCCAGTGGCAGGGTACTATGGTGTGTCCCTAGAGACACACCTCAAGAGCTTGGGCCGGGAGATTGCGCTTCCCATCGAAGCCTGTGTCATGATGCTGTTGGCTTCCGGCATGAAGGAGGAGGTAGGGAGTGCTCCAGACCCCCTCTCAGCTTTCTTCCCCCATATGCACTCCTCCCAAACTCAAAATGCATCCCTTCCCTCTTCATCCCATCCCCAGGGACTCTTCAGGCTGGCAGCGGGCGCCTCAGTGCTGAGGAAGCTGAAGAGCAGCTTGGCCAGCGGCTCCAATGCCCTGGAGGAGTTTTACTCAGACCCCCACGCTGTGGCTGGTGAGTGCCAGCAAGGCAGGGTGGGGGGACATGATTGGGCAGTCCCTGCCATCCCTCAGTTGCCACCAGCTCCACCTCTCCTCCCAGGTGCACTGAAATCCTACCTGCGCGAGCTGCCCCAGCCTTTGATGACCTTTGAACTCTATGATGAATGGGTCAAAGTGGCCAGGTGGGTCCAGGCACTGGGGTGGAAACCCCTGGCAGGTCTCAAAAAGCCCCCAGTCAACCCCTTCCATCCTTCCGGGCACTTGGAGCAGGGGTGCTCTGTCTCACTTGGGGAGAGTCAGACACAGAGCCTCTGTGGATGCCTGCCTTCACTGCCCAGCAAAGCAGGACATCTCCACTTCCAGGGCTACGGCCTGCATGGGGCAGCCAACACTGGCCTTCCTCCTTGTCCACTGTGTCCCCCTGTGCCACAGGGAACAGGCCGAGCTCTCTGCTGCTCCTTCTCTCTTACAGCTTAAAGGACACGGACAGCCGCCTGCAGAGCCTGCGAGACACCTGCAGCCGCCTGCCCCAGGACAGCTACAACAATCTCAGGTGCTTTGTCAGAACAGGGCTTCTTCAGCCCCAGGCAATCACCAGCGGTAGCCATTCCCTCCTCAAATCCCGACCTGCTAAACCCCTGCTCTCCTTTCACCCCACAGGTATCTGATCAAGTTTTTAGCCAAGCTGGCTGAACACCAGGAGGTGAATAAAATGACCCCCAGCAACATTGCCATTGTGCTGGGCCCAAACCTGCTGTGGTCACAGCAGAGCACAGGGTAAGGTCTGGTTTGAAGTGGTGGGAGGCAGCTCCCTAGCCCCAGCTGGGGTGCCCTGAAGGAAATGCCATGGCAAAGGCTGATCCAGCAGCCTTCAGGCTGGTATAAAGCACTTACACGTCTTCCATCCTCAAGTCCTGTCCCTTGCTCCCATGCTCCCCCGGTTGCATGTCCCCTCACCAAGCACATGTCCTCTCAGGCACTCTGCAAAGTAGCGGAGAAGGGGGCTCAGACCCAAAGCACTCATGACATGGGTGGCTTTCAACACCACTGGTCTCCAACACCAAACCAGGGTTCCCAGAACAGGGAAAAAGCCCATCACCCATGTTGTCATGGCCCTTGGCTGGGCTGCCTTCCCGGCAAACCCTGACCCCATGGAATGAACACAAAAACCCATTTGGGGTTAATACCCCCAAACCCTTTTTCTGATGCCTCCCCCACCCCTGTCTCTCAGAGACCCCATGCAACTGGACTTGGCCTCGGTCTCCTCCATCCAGGCTGTGGTGGAAGCCCTGATCCAGAACGTGGACACTCTCTTCCCCGGAGGTAGGGCCAGGGCATCACTTGGTGGGGCACAGCAGAGAGTGACAGGGAGTGGAAGGGAAGGGAACATTTCTCCATCTCCAGGAGAGAAGTGGGAGGCTGCTCTGGCTCCCCACTGTGAGGTCATTGCTCTGGGTGGCAAGTGCTTCCTCAGAGGATCTCCTCCTTTCTCTTCACCCAGAGGTAGACTTCAATGTCTCGGGCATGTTCAGGCTGCCCACAAACACGGGACTTTCCAAGGCTGCCCCAGAGGAAGAGCCAACTCCTGCGACCCCTCCAGCCAGCACCCCCACCCTTTTGGAAGGAGAGGCGTAAGTCTGATGGGAGCTAGAGGCTCTGGCTGTCCCAGCTCTCCCCACGCCCTCCCTCCAATCCCACCCCACACCAGGGCCATACCCTCACAGGTGGCTGCAAGGTGCCTCACAGCCGGGACCTCCATGCCCAACCAAAGCCTGACTTGCTTTGTTCTCTTGCACAGCACCTCCAGGGACCCCGAGACCAGGTCCCAGCCGGCATCCCCAGGACTGCCCAGGCCATCTCCTGAAGCTGCAGGGCCACCAGCTCCAGTGACGACTGACAACACCACCCGCAAAGGTTGGGGTGCCCCAGATGCTTGGGAAATTACACCACCCCTCGATGCCACCTCCTGTGGTTAAGTCATCATCCTGCTGTTCCCCACACAAGTGGGCACCGGGGATGTCCTTGTTGCCAAATGAGGGGAAAGGCCCCTGGCCAGGGCAGCATGGCCAGGATCCAGCCAAGATGGGACCATGAGATGGATGAAGTATGTCCTCCAGTGTTGGGTTGAACACCTCCGGTAAAGAGGTGTCAAAGCTCATGGCCCTTTGTGAGGGGAAGAGGGGAAAGCCCCCAGAAACGCTGGTGTGTGTTTGTGCCTTCAGGACAGGAGCTGGGCAAGGGGCAATTTGTCTGACGGCCTGCCTGCAGACCCCCTGCCTGACCCATGGCACTGCAGCCCGCTCTGCCCTTTGCAGAGAGCCCAGTGGACAGGATCCCAGCCCACCTCCGCTTTCTTTCCAGGCAAACGCCCAGCTCCGGCCCGACCCGCAGCGCCACGGCCGCCTGCGGCGCAGCCCCGGAGCACAGCTCCTGCCCGGGCAGCCAGCCCCAAAGCCCTGCCACGACGGACAGCGCCCAGCCGAGCCCCCTCCGTCCCGCCGCCGCTCCCTCCGCAGCCAGCACCCCGCCACAGCCGAGACACCCCGCCGTCCCCCAAGCCTTCCACCGGCGAGGCTGACACGGCAGCGGCTGCCGCGGACTGTGTGCCGGGAACCACGGAGGAGGGGCAGCCGCTGCCTGCAGGAGGAAGTCCCCCGGCCACATCGGCCCCAGAAGGACAGCCCACAGAGAACTGAACAGGGTGAGAGGCGTGGAGGAATCACAGGTTGGGGAGATGGGATCTGGCCCCTCTCTGGGACCCAGCAGACGCTGTGGAAGTGCCAGGGTGGCCTGAGGGATAGCACCTCTCGGTGCTCCACCTTGTTCCCTTGGCTCACACCACCTGGCATGCTTTGCCTGCCTTCTCTCGCTCTCCTGTCTCGGTCTCCACCTCCCCACACTACCACATCCCTGCCAGATCCCTGCCCGGATCCCTGCCCGGATCCCCCACTGCAGGCCCAGACACTGCTTGCAGCTTTCAGGCCAGCACGCCATTCGTGGATGCTCAGCCATGATCCCAGCCCCATTTTGCCTTAAAATGCATTGGCCCAGGATCACACAGATGGATATATATAAATATTGATATACAGATATATATAGATATATATAGATATATATAGATATATCTATAGATGCATATATTTGGAGTGCATGTTCTATGAGGCTGAGGGAGCTGGCGTTGTTTGCCCTGTAGAAAAGGAGGTTCAGGGGTGCCCTGATCGCTCTCTACAACCCCCTGAAAGGAGGCTGTGGCCACGTGGGGATCGGCCTCTTGACCCAGGCAACAAGAGGACGCAGTCACAAGCTGCACCAGGGGAGGTTTAGGTGGGACATTAGCAGGAATTTTTTCACAGAAAGTGATTAGCCATGGGAACGGGCTGCCCAGGGAGGCGGTGGGGTCACCGACCCTGGGGGTGGGTAAGGAAAGGCTGGGTGCGGCACTCAGTGCCAGGCTGGCTGACATGGGGGAGTTTGGTCTCAGGGTGGACTCGATGACGTTGAAGGCTTTTCCAGCCTAAGCGCTTCTGTTGATGTTTTGCCAATATTTGAGAAGCTGGTGTCAAAGCCGCAGGCCGGTGTGAGCACGGCACTCTCGGCAGTCTGAGGTGCCGGAGGGTGCAGCGCGGGGGCCGCAGCGGGAAGGGAGGGAGGGAGGGAGGGAGGGATGAGGGAGGGAGGCGGAGCGGGGCCGGCGCCCAGGGCCGGGGGACGCGGGCCGGGCCGTAATGGCGACCGCGCTGCCACAGCCCCGCCGGCCGGCAGGGGGCGCTCCGCGGCTGCGCGGGCACGGCGGGGGGCTCGGGCCCGGCACGGCGGCTCCAGCCAATGGGCAGCGGTCTGGGCCTGTCCCCGCCCCCTCCCGCCGCGGTCACTTTGGGGGCCGACCGTGCCCCTGGGTGCGTTAGGGCCTCCCATTGGTGGCGGTGGGGGCGTGGGGGGCGGTGATTGGCTGCGCGGCGGGGCGGGGCG
>NW_024527266.1:2964822-3081687 GCF_017590135.1 Pyrgilauda ruficollis
ATGGCGAGCTGCCGGCGGCTGAGCGGCGCGGGGCTGCGGGAGGTGCTGGGCCCGGCGCAGGGGCTGCTCTTCGACTGCGACGGCGTCCTGTGGGCGGGCGAGCGCGCCGTGCCCGGCGCCCCCGAGCTGCTGGAGCGGCTGCGGCGCAGCGGCAAGGCCGCCCTTTTCGTCAGCAATAACAGCCGCCGCTCGGTGGCCGAGCTGGAGCGGCGTTTCAGCCGTCTCGGCTTCCGCGGCGTGCGCGCCGAGCACGTCTTCAGCTCGGCGCTCTGCTCCGCGCTCTTCCTCCGCCAGCGCCTCCTCGGCGGCGGCGGGAACGGCAGCGGGGCCGGCCGCGTCTTCGTGCTGGGCGGCGAGGGGCTGCGCGGCGAGGTGCGCGACGCCGGGCTGCGGCTGGCGGGCGAGGGCGAGCCGGCACCCGGCGAGCCGGTGCGCGCCGTCCTGGTGGGCTACGACGACCAGTTCACCTTCGCCAAGCTGGCGCAGGCCTGCGGCTACCTGCGCGACCCGCAGTGCCTGCTGGTGGCCACCGACCCCGACCCCTGGCACCCGCTCAGCGACGGCCAGCGCACCCCCGGTGAGCCCGCGCCCCGTCCCGCGCCGCCCCGGGGGGAAGGGGCTGGTGGCGCGGGGGGCCTCGGGTGGGGTTCGCTGTCCGAGGCGAGGCGAGGCGAGGCGGTTCCCTGAGCGACAGGACGAGCAGGGATGCCCTGGCGCGTCCCTGCCTGCTCCCGCAGCGGGGCTGCCGGCATCCCGCGTGTGCTGTGGCGGGAGCCGGGGGCTGAGCTTCCCGCCGCCAGCTCTGTTCCTCCTCCTTCCCTCCCTGCAGGGACTGGCAGCCTCACGGCCGCAGTGGAAACGGCTTCGGGCCGCAAGGCGCTGGTGGTGGGGAAGCCCAACACGTACATGTTTGATTGCATCGTGGAGCGTTTCGGTGTCGACCCATCCCGCACCCTCATGGTGGGAGACCGTCTGGAGACAGACATCCTCTTCGGCAAGAACTGCGGCCTTGCCACCATTCTCACCCTGACAGGCGTGTCCCGCCTGGAAGAGGCGCAGGCCTACATGGCCAGCGACAGCGCCGCCGCCAAGGATCTGGTGCCCAATTACTATGTGGACAGTATTGCAGACTTGATACCAGGCCTGGATGAGTAACAGTTTGTACATGTGAGGGCAGAGGGGTCAGGTTCCCCATCCCAGATCTCCATCTGTTCCCATTTCTCTCTCACTGCCCTATTCCCTCAATTCCTGGTTTCTTCACATGCCAATATCCTTCTTTGGGGCAAAATGGGAAGGGGATTGGCAGGAGGAGACAGGTTTCAAGTTGTCTCCTTTCTGTTGAGAGCTATCCATGATGGACAGAGTCCTTGTCTCCCTCACTGCCAGCTGCCAGCATCTTTGGGAGAGAGCTGGAGGCCTTGAAGCTGCCAGGGGGGTCAAATCAGTGTCTGTGTGGCCTCTCCAGGGGCTCAGGACTGGCTGCTTTAGTGTTATTTTTCCCTTGGATGACCAGTGGCGGCCTTTTACTGGTGTCCTTTGACTTTTAACTCTTTTACTTCTGAGCAGCATCCCTGCAGTCCTTGTGGTAACCCCCTCCTTGCCAGGGGATTGGCTGGCATTGTCCCCCCCCCCGCCACAGTGTCTATCAGTGCCAGGACATGTGGAAGGAGTATGCCAGACCTCTGGAATCATGAATGAGAGCATCTGTGCCTCCCACAAGTGAAAGAGAGCATTGCCTCATCTCTTCTCTCCCTTGTTCCTTAGAGATGTTTTCCTCACTATCCCCCTGCCCCAGTTAATAACTGTGCCAGTGTCCATCTGAAGGACAGAAGAGGCCGGTTTGAGGGTTTTTTCCTGTGCCAAACAGACAAGCTGTGACTGCACAGTGGGTCTGCAGTTGTACCTTGTTTTCAAGCACCCTTTGTGAAGGGGCTTTTGAAGGACAGAGGGCTCCTAGACCATGACAACCCAGCACTGGTGAACTGTATGACTCTCCCTCGTTGCCCCTTCTCAGTTGGATTTTGTCATAGTACAGTGAGAGAAAAGTGCTGATGGGGGTCTGTGCTCCAGCTGCCAGTGTGCAGGTGAGGTGGTGATGGTGTTGTCACTGCTGTGAATGTGTCACAGTCCTCAAAATCATTCCTTGCTGCTTTGTCTTTCTATGTTTTTTTTTTTTTTATTTTCTTGATCTAATTTATCAAACTTATTTATTGTTCAAATATTGTATTATTTGTATAAATTATGCTGACTGGTTGCACCAAGGGGACAGAAGGGAGTGCCTTTGGGCATCCCTTACTGTCCATGTCCCATGTTGATGTTCTTACAGTCACTGTGTCTCTGTATATAATAAAGTGTGAGCATAGGCTGGAAATTACCTCTTTTCTTTCCACTCATGGTCCCGTCAAGATGGAACTGCCTAGGTATCTTTGAGCCCTCAGAGGTGAGGACATGGCAGGACCTTTCCTCACTCAAGGGGGTGCTGCTGGGTAGACAAGACAGCTGGGTAGTCTGGTGGCTAGTGTGTTGGAGCTGCCCTTTGCTGGAGCACTGGTGCCTCAGCACCAGTGGAGGTGGCGGTGTGGCTGTGGTGGAGATGCAGGGTCCAGCCAGCTCACCTGGAGCAGGGAGAGATGCAACCCTTGCCAGCTGCCTTTGCATTTCACAGCACAGGGATTCATTGCTGGGGAACAGTGACCTCTTGTGCTGCACCTGAAGGCTGCCCTCTGCTAGCCAAGTGGACCCCAGTGATGTGTGTGGCCCTGCTGGGGAAGGGGTGAGTGCCACCTCTGTTATGTGCATAGGGTTTGCAGGGAGAACTGCCCAGGCAAGGCTTTGCTGTGACCCTTCTTGACTCTGCTATGCTTTAAGTGACAGGGAGATGGCTGTCACCGTTCCCCTGGGGTGACCTTAACTGAACTATAGTTGCCATGTCCTGGGTTTGTCCGTACTCCCAGCCCAGAGGGCGAAAACGGATTGGGTAAGAAAAGTCGGAAGTGACTCAAATGTACTTTGCCTCCATTCCCCATACAGGAACCAATCCTGCCCTTTGTCTGTCAGACTCCTTTAACTGCTGTTGATGGCAAGCCAGCATCCCATCTCCTGCTGCAGAGATCAGCACTGAGCATTCAACAACTGTGCTCTGTGTAAGGTGTCAGCTCACACGGGAGGATTGGATGCAACTTATTGTCCCTAGGATAGTTCCAGGTGCCAAGTGCCTTCTTTGTTTTTTCTGTCCAAAATAACCTAGGAAAGAGCCTTCCAAAAGAAAAGAACATCCAAAGAGCTTTCTGAAGATTGCCTGTCATTTTAATCAGTCCCCTTTGTATATGCCCATTTCTCTCTTTTGTCTGTCCCATGTCCAATTAGGCCATCAGAGGACTGGTAGTCCCTTAAAGAGTACTTGATCAACACTTGCATCATTAAGTAGAGCAAGATTGAGACCTAAAGTGTCTGCTAACTTGGCTTGCCAATCTAGAGATACCCAGACCCTGGTTTTTATTTTTCAGAGCTCTCAGTTCTTGTATCAGGCTGAAATTTGTTGTGACTTTGGGGCCACAGCCGGAAGTGCTCAGTATGGCTGCAGATTTCCCAGGCTGAGTTGGTTACATGTGGGTCTACAGAGGAGACTGTGCACAGTGAGAACATCTCCAGGACATGCCCCCTTTCTTCTAGGGTGCTTTGAGGGTGAACGCTTGTCTGCTCTACTCTTTCCAGTTCTCCCAGACAGCAGATGGGATGCTGCAGGCTGTAGTCTCCCAGGCTGGCACACTGGAAACAAAACAGGAAATTCAGTGGCTGGTCAGAGTGTTCCAGCCTGTGTTTGGGGCCTCTCCAAAGATACTTTGGAGTTTGTCCTTTGGATTCCAAATGGTGAGCCTGCAGAGTAGGTTTTTTTCATGTGACTGCTGCTGAAGACAGAGCTCAGCAGAGGTGATGGCTGATCCCTATCTCTTGTGACCATGTAGCTTCTTTTCATCTGCTGTGTCTCTCCATGAGGGCTTTGCTATGAAGCAGGGGTGGACTTGGAGCAGAAGGGTTTATCTGTCCTTCCCTTGGTTCATCATTAGGCAGGAGTGACTTCTGCCCTGTATACCTCAGTGCAGCTGCTCCTGCTCTGAACGGGGATGGAGCAGCACTGTAGGGGTCCATCAGCTCTGCCAGGCTTTGGTTTTGTGTGGCTTCCCCCTACTAGTAGCACTCTTGCATGTAATGGATGTGCATGTGGGCAGATCTTGTTAGGAAACTAGACTGACAGCACCCCTGGGGGTGAAGAGCTCCCTACCCAAGCCTGTCAGACATCCTTCAGCTGCTGACAGTAAGGGGTCTGTGATCCTCATGGGGTTCAGGCTTTGGTTCCCTCTGGGATAGATCTGGTAGGGCTGCATATAACATCTGCTGTTTAAACTGAAAAAAGCAATGGTTCTTGCCTAAGTCAGCTGATTTCTTCTTGTCTAACACAGCTTTTCTTCTTGGGTTGAGTGTTTAGGGAAGCAGTGCAGTTGCCAGGGAGGACAGGGCTGTGAAGAGTAGAGCTGTGGCAGCACACAGGAGGGTGGAACAGAGGATGGGAAGCCCCAGTTGGTGTAGTGTGAGTAAAGGTATTTATTTTCTCATCCTCAGAAACCTCATTGCCCTGTCCTGCTGTGCAACAGAAACAACACCCAGACAGGTGGCAGTTGTTCCATTAGACCAGAAAACTCCTGTCCTTCATCCATAAGTGCAGTTGCTGTGGCAACCACTGGCTGGATGATGTCAGCTGCAACTTGCTAAGCATTGCCTGCTCTGGGCAAGGCTTTATTGCCTTAGTCATCTTCGTGCCCCTTCTCTGGACTCCCTCCAATATGTCTCTGACTCTTGTACTAGGGAGTCCAGAACTGGGCTCAGCACTGGACCCCAGGCCCTTTTCTGTCATGCTGCTTTCCAGCTGGGTGGTCCCCAATATTTACTGGTCCCTGGGGTTATTGTTTCCCAGGTGAAGGACTTTGCACTTCTCCTCATTGAATTTTTCGAGGTTCCTGCCAGCCCATTTTCCCAGCCTATCAAGGTCACTCTGGATGGGACCACAACTCTCTGGTGTATCAGCTGCTCCTCCCAGTTTTGTGTCACCAGCAAACTTGCTGAGGGTACACTCTACCTCATCATACAGTTCATTAATGAAGATGCTAAACAGAATAAATACAACAGTATTGACCCCTGGGGGACACTCCTAATTACAAGCCTCCAGCTAGACTTTATGCCACTGATCAGCTTTCCTTAGGCCCAGATGTTCACACGGTTTCCTGTCCACTTCACTGTTACCTCAGCCAGCCCATACTTCCATTATTTTCTCTAGGGGAATTCTGTGTGAGGCAGTGCCAAAGGCCTTACTGAAGTCAGGGTATATGTCCCCTGTCATTTGTCCCGGCTAGATGGTGACAGACAGGAGTGTGACAGCCTCCCTTCCAAGTTCGGCAAAATCCCAGCTACCAGTAGGAGTTTGGCATGGAAACAAAAGAGCAGCACCACAGGTCCTGGGGCGGAACTGGGGTACCTTTATTCCATGGTAAATCTTCCCCTCTCAGCGTCCCAGGACCCCGAACTGGGGGCAGACAGTAGCTTATAAACAGGGGCAGGTCTCAAGGGAGGATACAATCTTTAAGTAATCAGGAGAATTGGGAGTGAAAAACAAGGCGGGGAATACAATGTATAAACCAATAAAGAATTTCAAGGGAGGAGAACAGTTTCAGTGAACTAATAGAGTTTGGAGAAATACAAAACTGACAAGGATGTTTCTCGAGGGAAGGCAGGTTTGGGGAGAAACTGGCATCTAATGAAAGGAGGAGTGAGGAAAGTTCTGGGGAAGGGGCAGGGTCAAAAAGGACAGCATAAGGAAACTACAAAATTACAAATCAAACAGTAAGCGTACTAATAAAACAAAAAACCACACTACTACAGTCCACTGCTTTTCCTCTCATCAAGCAAGCCAGCCATTTCATCATGGAAGATTGTCAAGTTGGTCAAGTGACTGACACTTCAGGAAGACAACAAATGGGTCCAAAGATATTAATTGGTGAGCAAATACCTTTAACATGAGGAGCTGGAGATCATCCTGGCTGGGAAGCTGTTAATGTTCAGCCAAATGACATGGTAATAGAACTGGGACAGTTTGGAAGGTGTTGAGACTGGCAGGACAGAGGAGGTTTTTTTGCATGGGAAAGTGCCTCCAGAGCCAAGAAAGGATCATGATCCTAGGAACTCGCTCGATACTTGCCCAACCTGATGTGAGAGTCCCCCTCTGCCAAGGCAGGCAGCTCTGGCGCCACCCTGTCCTGCAGCAGCTGGAGCAGGGAGGAGGAGAAGGTGAGGAGCAGCAGCCTGTTACTGCCTGCCCTGGTGAACCAACCAGCATTTACTCTTCCTCCAGCAGCAGTGTGGGTAGAAGTGCCTCCTCTGCAGCACAGCTTCCCTCTCCTCACTCTTTACTCAGGGCATTGTCCCATCCCCACCATAACATGGGTTTTCAGGTCCCCCTTTGCTATCTCTCAATCATTATCAATTTTTTTTCCTTCCTTACTGCTGCCTCATGTGCTCTATGGACTCTGATCCCAGAAAACACACCAAGCAGCCCAGGAGAATGACATGGCTATGCATATCTAGGAACTGCTGCTGTTGTTGGACTCTGTCTGGGAATTGTCTGTGGATAATGTATTGGAAGTGCCCTGGCAGACAAGCTGTTCAGGTGTTCCTTATACTCCCTGGGAGATGGTGAACTTGCTGAGGGAAATTAAAAACCCTTAAGGACTCCACCAGTACACCACTGCAGCAAAGCACTGTCAGCTCTGTAAGCATGGAGACAAGGGAGACGTGATGCCAGAAACATTCCCAGATCACAGGGCAGCTGCCTGTGACGATCCAGGTTGTTCTGCCTTGTGATTTAGCCTGCTGGCTGTGCAGCTCTAGCAGTTTCCAGTCTGTATAGGATATTGCTGAGCACTGAGATGCTCTCTTTACACATTGTGGGTGAAAGAAACCTGTCCTTTTAATGGTTGTCCATCAGGTCACTCAAAAGCCTTGTGCCAGCCTTTCTGCCCTTGCTGAACCTCTAGCCTGGCTTCCACAGAAGCTGGACAGAAAGTGGTACCTGGGTAAAATTTAGGGCAGGAATTGCTTCCATACTTGACCTGTTTCAAGCAAGATGAAACAACTCAGGTCTGTGTTTCTGTTTCCTCCAGGTACACTCCACTGTCATACTGCAGCTGCCTATGTGCAAGTAAGATAGTTTATCCCTGCAGCATAGAAGCCAGAGGAAACTGAGTCTTTGTGAGCTGTAGATTAGAGATTTCCCACCTGTTGGGATAACGTGATTGTGGCCCTGGCAAGGCTTCCTTCAGGAAACAGAGGTGCTCCTGACTTGGTGTCCTTCTCTGGCCTAGTGTTTGGAGGCTTTTTACTCCACTGGGTTCAGGCAGAGCATGTGAATGGCACAGAGCAGTGCCAGTCCCTGCTTGTGCACTTGCCAAGGCTGGGGGTAGACGTGTGAAGAGTGGCAATATGCCACTGTTCAGCACCTAAGTACAGCTAGAGGACCACGTGCCTGCCACAGTCTTGGTTACCTGGACACTGACACAGCTCAGGAGACAGGGTGGCCATATTCCTCCAGTGAGGAGTGTAGGATGTGTTTAGGTTGTTTCATGATGCTCACTGCCTTGCAACTCATCACAATCTCATTAGCTGCCTTCCCACAACAATTTCAGGGCTGAAAGGACCCATGTCATTGAGCAATCCCACGCTGTGTCTGACTCTTGTTTGGCCATAAGCATCTCTGAATGCCCTTGAGCCCATGTTGCTGGAAATTTGCCTGTTGGCTCAGGTTCTTGAGCTGCTTTCTTGTCAGTTATGTGTTGGGGCAGCCTGGTATTAAGGATACTCAGAAGAGCTTCCCACAGAAGTAGTCTTCCTCTGGGTCACTTGTCACTTGCTGATGACCCAGCAGCAGTGACAGCAGTAGTTCTACTGCTACTGTTCAGTCCTTCTAGAAGAGCATATCTGATCCTCAGGTCAGCCCAGGGATTGGGGTGGCAGGTAGCACATGGTCCTGCTTGGCACACCCTTTAAGTAGCAGGATCTGAGGCAGACCCCATAGTACTGCTTGCTGATGCAATTCAAATCTCTGTCACTACTCCTTTGGGTGTGTTACAAGTTTTCCAGGACAGCATGTCCAGCAATGGGACACAAACAGCATCAGGAAAATCTGTCTGATTCCTGTAGTGACTTAGAAAGAGATACATCTACCTGGAAAAGGAGTACATGAATTACCCTGGGACTTCTTCTGGCAGCAAGCCCCCAAGCTCAGAACATGGAGGCACCCAGACTGATACCCATAATTCCTCCTTTTTCATGGAATTGTTCTGCAATGCAGAGGGGCAAGATACCTGTAAAGGATCATCCTTATAAGCTCCTTGTCTCTTGAACTTGGATGCTATGCCAGGTGCAATAAGTCAATTAGACAACCCTGGTAAGGCATCAGTCCAGGGATCTCACCCTCCCATCCCCTGGACTATTGTTCTTTAGGCTGGAAATAAATCTAGAAGTAGGAGGCTCCTGTATTGTGTTAGGAGGCTCCTGTATTGTGTTCCCATTGTGCTGGCTGGAGTTAATTGACACCAGATTTTTCTTCCATTTCATAATATTCCCATGAAATCTTCTCTTTCCTTTTACCTTTCTGTTACCACTACCAGGGCCTCCACTGCCTGGCTGTTCCTTGTATAACAGTGTGAGTTGTGCATCCCTGTCACCATCCAACCTGCCAAGACCAGCTGTTACCCTGTCCTTTAGCACACAGCTGGGTGATACCTAGAGGCCTCGGTGTGGGTAAGAGACAAAAATACAACTGATTAGAAAGAAGTGCAGCTGAAATTGCTCTCCAGCAAGACCTCACTTTCACTGTTGCCTGAGCATACTGTCTGTCTGTCTGTCTCAGTAGGAGGAAAGGAGTGGGAGGTTCCACATCAGCGTTTCTCCATAGATCTGTAAACCCAACGCAAGCTGGTGCTGCAAAAAGCGCAGTTATTTTCACATCAGTCTGATGCTCAGTAACAGGAATGCTTTCACGACAAGACAAGAGGCTTGCCAGCAGGGGCGAACAGCTGAACGTTGGAGAGCAGAATGGGAAGGTGTGGGATGTCGTCCCAGCCGATACGAGCGAGCTCACAGAAATATGGGTTGATAAATGGCAGCTGCTTGGGGAAGGAGTGTGAAATCCTGTTCCTTTGCACATTCAAATCTTGCATTCCTCTGAGTTGTTCAACAAGACCCCTTCCCATGAGCTGAAAAGCTGGATTTATACCCACGGACAATTTTGGCTGTACTTTGGGTGTCAGCTTCTTTTACTAGACATTGTTGACACTGCAGGGCCCTAACTGCTGCTGGCTCCCTGGGTGCAGCCAGCCACCCTGCAGCTGCAGCTCCCTGCTCCAGAGCTGTTTCTCATCACAGCTCATTCTTACTTCAGCCCACAGCTCCGGTCGGCAGCGGCTTGGTCACGCAAGCGTCTCTGCTCAGGAGAGCTTGGTTGCTGGCATGCAAAAGGCTGTGTCCTGGAGAGCAAATGGCACACAATGTGGCCAACAGCCCTGCAGTCTGCATCCAAGTCACAGCTCTCTTTTGTGCATGCTTAATCAGCTCCTTCTGTGACGGGCATTTTCTGTCATACTTCCAGGGGACCATGCCCTCCACCAGTGCTCCATAGTTTAATTACTATAGATGTATGCTTTCCAGTTTGCACATTATCCTCCTTTCAAAAGCTGACTTATGCAGTACTCTTCATCCACTCCTGATGAACACCAGATACTCTGTTTGCTTCTTTACTCATTGCTCCATCAGCTGCATCACTACAAGAGTCTCATCTACTTTTCAGAACTGTAGCACATTGGTTTTGCCTTTCCAAGTCAAAATCAAAAAGGATGTAATGTGTTCAGGCACTGCTGTAAACCCCTTAGCAGCACTTCCAGATACTTAAATCTCTGTGATGGGGGAGACATCCACAGGCACCTGCAATCCCTTCTGAGGGGTACAGCAATCCCAAACACATGTGCAGTGTCCATTTCCATGCTCACATGGAGGGCAGTTATTGATCCAGTGGGTGAGCAGCCAGATTGCACGGAACGGTGCCCCTTCTCCTCTGCAGCTACACAGGGCTGGCCAGGCAGGGGGAAGGAGAGCACCTGGGACTATGGTTGCAGGATGCTGGGAAGCTGCATGAATGCAAACTTGATGATGTAATAATGGCAGCCTTCACTTTCATCCCAACTCATTCACTGGTGCCTGGCAGGTTTGCCCTCAAGGAGTGATGTTTCAACAGGAGGAGGCCACAGACAACCAGAGCAGGGCAGCTGCCACACCACTGAGGCTGCCACCACAGCATGCCCAGCTATCCCAGCCCTGGGAGAGCCAGGCCTGTGGTCACAAGTCCCACGGGCACAGACAGCAGCAAAACTGGGCTTGGCACCCTGGTGCAATGCAGAGAGGAAGCTCACTGGGCTTCCTCAGGCAGAGCTGAAACCTGCCAGCTGGGCAAAGGCTTGCTGGGGAGCTGGGGCCTGTCGGTGCTTGTCCTGGCTGCAGACGGAGGAGGACAGGGACTTGGTCCACCGGCAGCCAGGGTGGTGTTGAGATGCCACCAGCAGTGGGAGCAAGGGGAGCCACCTGTGCAGGGTGTGGGTGAGAGGCAGGCTTTCATCCAGGCACCCAGATTGTCTGTGATAACAGCTGGTGTGCCAGCCCTCTGCAAAACATACAGGCAAAATTGTTTTGGTGGGTTATGGGAGGGACCCAGAGATGTATGGTAATCCCCCAGGGAGGAGCTGCCTTGAGAAGTCTCAGGATCCCTGTTGTCATCCCAAAACACGGCTTGCTCACTGGCCATCCTCTCTCCCCCTGACCAGGCCAGCTCTGACTCTCTCTTGTGCTACGTGCTTAAACCTGCATTCCCACCAGCACTGCTGGTGCTGCTGAGATCTGATCCATGGTATGACAGTGCTGGATGATTCTCTTTAGCAGACATCATGCTGTTTCTGGAACCATGCACACACAAACCAGAAGACTGAACAGCATTGCATTAAAAAGGAAAGTAGGAAACAAAAGCAGTGCATTTCATGTTTCAGCCTCTTGGAGGGACCAAAGGGTATACTGTCTTTAGAAATACTACAGGAAGCTAAAAAAGATGTATGAGCTCATCTGTGAAACATAATACATTTCTGCTGTCTGGCTTCTCCTGGGATTCACCTGCCCACTGCAGGTACCCACACCCTGGCACAGTTCTGGGGCTCTGCACGGCTGGGCTGAGCCACGCATCCTTGGGCCCTGCAAACATATAGGGGTGTCATTCTATCTTTGGTGACCAGTGCCAGGCCGAAAAAACCCAAAGCATGCAAATTTTCTGAACTATGTGTGAGTCTGCCCTGAAAAAGGGAGAGCACATGCCCAGCAAACTAGTCCATCCCATCTCCAGCAGCTCTCACCCCCTGCCTAGAGAGTGCTCGTGGCACATTATTTGCCAAGAGCCTGCCTTTCTCAGGAAGTGTCCAGTCTCCCCATGAGAGTATCACTCTGAGCCAACAGTTACCCTCCTGCCTAAAGAGGGATAGTCAGCTCACAGCATGGCCAAGCATATTCCCACTTCTGTATGGGATAGCAGTGCAGAGCCCAGCACCTCAGTTTCACCCTGAGGGGTAAAACCATCAGTCTCCCAAGTGAGATAAGATGCAGCCATGTGCTAGGCACAGCCTAACCTTTCTGCAGTGGGAAAGCAAGTTTCACAAAGGGGAAATGGCAACTTGATGAGGAGCTGGTTGGCATCCAGGGTCAGTCCTTGAGACTGCTCCCCAGGCAGCAGCAGCTGCCTTTGGTGAGCTGACCAGTCATGCTCTTCACTCACATTGCATGCTTTCAAGAGGTTTAGCCCAGCATCTCTGCGGCTGACCTGGCCAAACCTCATCAGCCCTGTGATTCCCAAGAATGGGTATGAGGGGTTGGGTTTTCTCTGTCAGGGCTGCTCCAAGCAGAGCAAGGGATAAGAAGGAGATGGGAATACAGCAGAGGTTCTGCATGAACCCTACCTCCTTCCCAGCCCATGAGACACATCACAAGGATGGTTCAGTCTACACAGAGCTTGTAGCAAGACTCAGCTGTGTCTCTTTTCATCAGAGAGCTTTCTGGAAAGTGCCAGGTGCTGCCTGTGGTTTGTCTGCTGTGTGTGGGGTCTGTGCAGGGCTGGTGGAAGGAAAAGAGTGGATAGTGATGAAGCAATGGTGAGCTTGAAGGGAGGCCAGCTGAGACACCCTGAGAAACAAAGCAAGTAATAAAATCCCAGAGAAAAACAGCACTCCGCACCCAGCCGGGCCCTCTCCTGGAGCTGCCAAAAAGGCATCCTTGGCTCAGAGGTAAGCAGTCATAAAATGCAGGGAGAGACTTCCCAGGGAGGGAAGGTTTTACCTGTCGAGCAAGTTCATGGGTACCCTCTCACACCAGCAGGGAGAGCTGAGCATGGCAGGCAGTCATCCCACAGCCCCCAGCACTGCAGGAGGAGAGGGGGAAACAGAGCCCTGCTTCCTCTGTGGCACCCAAGCAAAGAGACTGGCTGGGTCTTTCTGAGAGGGGACCAGGCTCCAGGGATATGGGGTGGGAGCCTGTGCTGAGTGGGTGGGTTTCCAGCTTGGGAAGACTGAGTGCCCTGGCTGATTTTGACAGGCTGATTGTATTTTTGACCACCCTCTTCAGACCCAAGCCTTCATGGCTGGAGAAGCGGTTCTCGTAGGGCTGTCCCTCAGCAGCCAGCCCCACCAGACCTGATGGGTCCTTCTCCCAGCCACTGCTCCCCCTCCACCACTCATCCCTGCTCGTGTGCACAGGTCCTCATGGACTTGCTCAGCAGGTAAAACATCCCCTGCCCACAAAGCTGAGCTTGCACCCCCAGGGCAGATGAATAAAGCACCACGTGGGGCAAATCCCTGTTCTGCTCTCTGCTGTTTCTCCTTCCCCTTCCCCCAAATAAATGGGACACCACAAAGAGAGACAAATGCCTTTGTTTTCCATGGAAGGACTGTCAGAATGGCATGTCTCCCTGCATCTTGTTAGAGGTTAGATAAGTCCCCAAGAGCCATGGGGAGCTCTGTCACACAGCACAAGTCCTTGCTGACAGTACTATTGTTAAGAAGGGGAGCAATTTGGGAGAGCTGGGGCTTTTGCCCCCTGCTTATTTCTCTCCAAGAAAGTCACAGCTCATGCCTGCTTGCCCAGGGAGACTTTCCTCCCCGACAGCTCTTATCCTGAACAGAGAGCAGATTGGCAGTCACCAAGGGGTGTGGTTGGCCCCCATTTCTGGACCTCTCCTTATGCCCCTGGGCTGGCAGGCACTTCATGAGGTGCCAAAACTGAGCTCTAAAGAAGTTGCCTTCTTTTGGGGCTGTCCAGCACCAAGTTCACAGTGCTCCAACCCAACATCTGCACCCAGCAGTGGCCCTTGGATTGCTCCTGCCAGCAGCAATCTCTCTCTGCTCCCAGCAGAGCCAGTGAAACAAGTCCAGGATGCTCACCCTGCCTGGTATGGGGGATGCCTTGCCCAGAGCTTGGCTTAGGGCTAGGTCCTGCAAAGGTCCTGTCCCACTCGGGGCAAGGTTACACAACAGCAGACCTTGTAGAGACAGAGCTTTTCCTATAAGGTTACCTTCTTATCATGGGTTTGACCTGGGGACTTCTCTCATCTCCCATCTTCCCTTTAAATGGGAGGAGGTGGATTATATTACAAATTGAACCTGCCTGACTAAATATAGCCAGTACAGAGACCAGGAGAACCCCCCTGGTTTTCCCCTGTTTGCTTTGTTAGGAATGGAAATAATGAATCCCAGCTGTTTCCTGTTCTGGAGCAAATGCCTGAGGGCCTGGAGGCCAGTACCTCTGGTATCCATGATTTTTGAAGATAATCCACCCTGTACAGGGAACCTTCTGGATGGTGCAGGGGCCCTTGACTTCATGGTGAACCTGCTGTGGGCTGAACAGAGAGCGTGGTCATGCCTCACAGACTAGCTGCCTATGGGGAAGGGAGGGTATATCCAAAAACACCTGGCTGGCTGATGGACCCTCCCTCACCTTCTGTGCTGGGTGAGAAGAGCAGGCTTCACGCTCATGCGAGCAGCACTTGCCACCAAAGCACCGGCGTGTGGATGCTGCAAGTGAACGTCCGTCCCTCTTGCCCCAGATTCCCACTGTGACAAGGTGAATCAGAAGCTGATATTACATCTCATCAGCCCCTTGTGATCCTTCTCTCTACCAAAACATCTCTCAACCAGCAGCCCACAGGCTAAATACGCTTCATAAAATCCTCAAAACTGTTCCACAGAAAAGCTCCCCACCTAACATATGGTCGAGCAGTTGGCTGGCATGTCAAGATTTATCCCCCCAGCAAAAGTCAGGAGTCTGTCAGTGCTTGGCCTCCATGTCCATCACAAGAGCAAGACTACAATCCTGTACAACAAAGCCATATTGTTCATTTTGGCACTAAGTGTGTCAACATGCTTCCTGCCCTTTTCACAAGTCACCCAATTCTGCTGGGACACAAGCTGGTCCTTGGCCTTCTTCTGGAAAAATGACCTGATCTTTGTTTGGGAAAGGCTGAGGAGCCCAAGGAGCTTCTGTCCAAGAACACAGGGCAGAAGAGAGGGAGAGTATGTCTGTGCTGCTAGTGCTGGGACCGTGAGAGCTCATGCTCCTGACAAAATAACCTGCATTACCACCCCACCAGCTGCTGCTGTGAACCAGCCCCAGCTCAGGATCTGCAGGAGGGAACCAAGGAGATGCCCAGTGTGGATCCTATCTTTTGCATGAGGCGTGGACAGTTGACACTTGGACTGGGTTGAGCACCAAAGGTCAGCTCTTCCCAGGTGCTGCAAGCTGGCAAAGCCCAGCTTGGGTGTTGGTGGGCTGCTTCAGCACCTGCTCTCTGCCCAGAGTGCAAAGGAAGCTGGAGAAGCCAGAGGTGAGGGAGTGCAGGCCCTTGTGTGGGACATGACGGGGGGTGGATGTTCTTGGTGGCAGCAGCAGAGATGGCTCTGCAAAGGGCTTCTTTGGAAGGATCCATTTGCAAAAGCTCCCAAAAGAGCAACACAGCCTCATGACAGCAGTGATGTGTGTGTGCCCACCAGCCACAAGGGTGTCTGGGCCCCCTTGCAAGGGAGTGGGAACCAACAGCATGGCAGAGAATGACACATCGCAGTGCTTTCCACAGCCTCCAAACTGTGATAGCATCAGAAAGTGCCCTGCACTTTCTCCCCCCCAATAGTGTAAGCCTCAGGGAAATGAGGGTGCCAAGCCCTGCTGAAACACCCTCCCATTTCAGCAGCTGATCCTGGCAGATAACAGACAGCTTACCAGGGTAATTGTTCCAGCTGGCTCTAGGGTGGCAGGCAGCAGCTGCCTAACAGAACTCACTGACACCAAAATGTTTGGGGCACCAAGTGAAGGATGTTACTGAAACCCCCAAGGGTGTTTTGGGGGATTCAGGGTCCCCAGTCAAGCCGTGGAGGACAGTCCCAGGCTGCACCAGCTCTGTCCCTGCCAGAAGGATGCATCCATGTTGGGGAATGATGAGCTGTGCCACCCACAGGACCCCCAGGGAGAGCAGCTGCATATCTGCCCAACACAATTCTGTTTTCTCCAGCCCTTGCTGTCTGGTGGGGCCCCATTCCCCTTTGGAAAGGCCAAGCTGGTCTTTTGCCTGCCTTGGCTTCTGTTCAGCTGTGTTGATGCCTTGTGGTCCCACGTGCTTTGGAGGCTCTCCAAGCACGAGATGTGCCCCTAATGCCAACTCGTGGGCTGGCTGCAGATGAATGCATTTGCCAAAGTAGATGAAATGGCCCAAGCAGGGTTTGTCTCAGGGGGTAAAACCTGATGTGCTCAGGCTCCCTGCTGGTCTCACCTCCTGAGCATCTCTGCTGCTGTTTCTGACATGTGTGGAGACTAACATCACAGCCCACATCCTAGGTACCATTTCCCATACACACAAAAAAATACCAAACAGGTGTTTTCAGGCTTCTTGTCATTCCTGGCAGCAAAGCCTGCACATGGCAACCCTTTTCTTCGGGATTATCATTACACACTGGTTTTTACACACATTGCTTGCTGAAAAATGGCATGCAGCTGAGTTTCAGTCTCAAGGGTGTTGGAGGAGGACGTGCCTGTGTTCCATGAATATACTTCTCCTGAGCACTGTTTGTTGGAAGATCTGAAACCAGCACCTGGGTTGCTGCAACATGTTCAAACACAGCATCCACTTACAATTTGCATATTAAGTACAGCAAACAAACTCTGCCTGGCGCATCTCAAAAGTCACTTTAACAAAAGACAAAAAATGAGACAGCGAATATGCCTCAGCAGGTTGTTTCTAGGCTTGAAATAGGCTCAATAAATGGCAGGTTTCTAAGGCCATCTCAAGGACACCAATTTGGGTATTGCAGCAGCGCAGAGCCGGTGGCCACAGTCAGGCAATAGCCAGCAGCTCTCCTGCTCGGGCACACCTGTGACGAAACATCTGACCATCAGGCATGGAGCTACATTCCCTTGCCCTTGAACTTCCAGCACTAATGAGCAGCAAGAAATAATTCTTGGCGTCATATTTTAGCACAATTATACCTTTCAGTCCTGCAGCAGTGGTGTGGGGCTCGTGTTGCAGGCCCTCTGGAAGTCATTAGCCAACATCCAGACAAGCAGTGGCAATGTTTTCCCCTCTATAGTCAGCATTTGCTGAGCTTGTGGCCCTGCTTTCAAAATTTGTCATTTCTTATAGGTTAGGTTTGAAGCCTTGCCTTCAGTGCCTGCACAACCTGAACAACACATGCTGCACCCCAACTAATTTTCACTTCTATCTTTACCTTTCCTTCTGTTTCTTTGATTTATTTGAAGAAAATTGGAAATTCATGCCACCAGTCAGAAGTTGATTTTGCACTTTTTTTAAATATGAAAAATATTATCGGCTTCAAAGTCAGACTTGTATGAGGTCCCTAATTGTACTTTGTTAACAGCAGAACTTAAGACTTGCTCCATTCACTGTACAGCTCTCCCCAGTTTGCTGTTCCCCTCCAGCTCAGCAGCAATTGCCATGCTTTGTTTAACCTGTGTTTGTAGCTTTTGGAAACACTCTACATGCAGCAACGCCCTGGTCCAGGCTATGTCATTGTGAGCAACCTCTCTGTGTCAAAACCAAGAGCGTGCTTTCCTGAAGCATTCCTCCTTGACTAGCCTTTGCTGTGCTGCCCTGGGCCAAGCGTCCTTAAACCGAAGAGCAGATGGCCTGGAGCCTTGCCGATTAAAGATCTGCTAACACCCCATGCTCCAGCCTCGAAGTCAGGATCCTTCACTCAAGGTAACCAAAGGCTCTTTTGCTGTGCTGTCGGTATTTCCAGCATGGTCAGGTGAGGAATCTTGCTGCCTGTCACCCCAGCAGACAGAGGAGTTAGCCCTCACCAGTGGATGTCCCCTCACTGATCTCACATGCCAGAAGAGCACTTGAACAGCTCGGGCCAACCACCTCCGTGGGCTGACACAGGCTGGTCTATGGTGCCCGTGGCCATGACCCAGCACCGAGCTCCCTCCCTGCCTCCCTGGCCACGGTGCTGTGTCCATCCCACAGCCACAGGGATACCATCTCACTGGCACACCAGGAACACTCCCTTCCCCACTAAGCGCTGCAAAGACCGCAGACTTTGCACCCCAAAAGGCAAGATGGAGCCCGGAGTGAGCAGCCAGAGGTGCAAGGGAGGAGGTTGGGAGCATGGATTTGGGAACCTCTCGGGATGCACTTAGAGGTGTGACTAACATCCCAGCATCATTAGTGCAAGGAGTCATTCCTGCTTCCCCAAGCTGTAACATCAGGCTCGCCCGGATAAATCACTTGTCCAGGTACGCTTTGATAACATTTGCAGGATTATCTTCACCACTTGGGAACATATTACCATACTGATTCAATGAAAGCAGAGATTCTGGAGTCAGCAGGAGTTGGAGCCTCACAGACGGCTCCTAATCCAGGAAATTGGATGTGGTTGGAAATGTTTCAGCAGTCAAAGCTTGGGAGATCCTGCTGTGGCTCATTCCTGATGTGAGGCTCTGTGTCCACAACATAATAAATCTGAATTAAGCACACCTAATTCCTAGTTTAAAATACCACAGGCCACATAACACAAAGTGGCTGAACAGGTACAAAGGCTCTCTCCCAGTGGAAAGGTGTGGCAAATCACTGCAAGAGTAACTGCAGCCAAAACAGGCTTTTGCCACCTGAAGAACAGAGTGTACAAGCAGGCTTCGGTCCACGGGCTTCTCAGCCAGGCCCTTTCCCACTCCTCTCAGGCCATCACTCAGGATGCCCCACGTATTGCTGCATCCCTCACAAGAAGATCTGGGGTAGATCTTCCCTCTTTTGCTTTAGACACTTGCCTGACTGGGCTTCCCCTTTGGCAGCTGCCAAACCGCCTTGTTTAGAGCCACCCCTCGGCTCAGCCCAGTGTTCCAACTCAACCCTACAGCTTGCACTAGCTGGACTCCAGCCCTCAGACCGCAGGACCAGTCTGGCTATGCAGAGCCACACCAGTGCTATCAGCCAGACCAGAAGGCATGCTCTAAATCAAAGCTGCTCACAATGATGAAACTCTCTTTTAGCAATCACGTTTCCCTCTTCAACCTAAGGTGTATTGCAGCTTGGAGGTTGGGAGGCGTGAGGTTGTCCATGAGGGAGGCTGTGATCTCAAGAAAACATGCCATCTCAGCACAGAGAGATCAGCCTGGGATCTTTGAGTGCCAGGGAGAGTGTAGGAAGAAGGCTGAGGCCCTGACAGAAGAGCCACAAGGAGCACCATGAGCAGCCCTAGGGACAGACAGGGATGTGTGGCCCCTGGTATGGGAATGTTGGGTCACAGCCAGCACTGGGGGATGGGTTCAGGCCCCAAAGGCATTAAAAGCTTGAGGACTGTCTGGGATTGCTCACAAGGGCAATTTGCACTTTCCAAGGAGAGTGAGCAGATTGTGCAAGGAAAGGCTAGCGAGAGGTTAGCCAGTTGCTCCCAGGAGGCAGCTGACTGAAGCACAGGCCACACTGGAGGTGCCCACGGTCAGGACCTGAGTGGGGTGCCTAGACCTAGCATAGTACATGCTTGGTGGGTTTTTGCCATGATGCCTGGGTTTGAATACCTGTGTGAATTTTCTGTGAATTTGGTCTGTCCCCATCATGGCAGCTGGCTCTTCTACACCCGCTTTTCCTGGCTCCGTCCTGTCCAGGACACAACCCCAGTTTGCAGAAAGCAGGTGCAGATGCAAACACCACCTGCCTCACCCTCATAACCAGAGGTGAGACACTGCTGAAGTCATATCCCACAGTCATTACTCCTCTCTCCACACTCACGGCTCCCTCTGGCCAAGAGTTTGGTATGGACAAGAGTGCTGTTTGAAGCAAGAGCATCACATCCATTCAACTCCCTTTGGACTGAGAAAAGACCTTTGCTCCCTCAGTTACAAAGCAGATCAGTGACTCTGCCTCTAATACAAAGCTAGGATTTAAAATGTTATGCAGGAGAGCTCTTCTGGTGAGGAGAAGCAGGAATGGTGGAGAAGAGCCCTGTCCCAGTATAGAGCTCCCACACAAGCTCATGACACTGAAGTCTGTTGTGATCTGTCCTCATCTTCCTCATCTGCATCCTTTGCAGATCAAATGGGCTGCTAAACTGCTGGCACATCCCCTGGCTGGCCCACTGCACACTGATAAGGAAGGAGGTGACAGGCGGTGAAGACTGCCAGCTCTAGCCAGTCTGGCTCTACCCTTCTCAACCCACAGTGGCTCTTCCTACACCACATTGCTCCTGAAAATCACAGGCAAGCACCTCTGTGTCTCCAGTGTGGTGGAGTAGGTGTCAGCACACCTGGGGACACCATCCCTGCCTGCTGTGACACCAGGGTGAGCAGGGACCTTTCCTCCCCTCAGTTCAGCCATCCCTTGTGAGGGTACTAATTCTGGAGCTTTAGAGTTTGTCATCTCATCATGATGTCTCCAACAGGAAGGCCAACATGACATTGTCCTGATGGTGGTGGCCCATGGCCTGCAGGCAATGGGGCACCCCATGGCCCCCTTGCCTGTGGTATTAGCCTGTTGTGCTAATGCCATTTAATTCAAGGTTTCATGAAAACCAGTGGAGACACCTGGACTTCTAGCAGACAAATACAGGCTGCCTGAGGTAGACTCAAGCCTGAAACCTGAATTTCCTTGATGTGAATAGCTCTTTAAGCACCTTCTCTGGAATGGTAGCCCCTCCTTCATTATCATCTCTTAGCCATTAGCTGGTCTCTAATCTCCCCAGCAGCATTTGGAGGAAGGTCCCTGGACAGACATAACTCAAGGACTTGGTGGCTGCTAAGGCTTGGTCACAGTGCCAGAAATGCTGCAGAAAACACAGAACTTACCCCATAGCTTTTAAAAGGCCCCCTCCACCTCCATCTCCAAGAGAGCAAATATTTACACATTTCCCTTCTCCATCCAACAGTCCTTGCCAGTCCAGCCCCCTAGACCATGGCTCCAGCAGCAGCTCAAGTACTTGGAGAGATGCCTGGGGTTTAGTCTCACAAAACCTTGGATTTGAAAGGAATTGATTTAATAACACACAGATCCCAAGCAGAGGGAGGCTGACTCTACTTTTTCTCCTCCTCATATGGAGCATTTCTCATCCTGCACAACATGATCCCTTGATCAGGCTCAGGACTGACCCCTGGGGCAAGTGACCAGAAGGAGAAAGGGGAACAGGCATGTCAGAGCAGAGAAGACCACTTTGGCCTCTACTCTAGCCCCCTTGTATCATGGAGTGATCAGCAACCTGGCCAAAGTCTGGAGCCTGTTTCTGCCCTCTCCAGCAGGCAGGCAAGAGGGTCTCCCTGCTACCTCTGCTGGCATTGATGGCATCACCTGGAAATACTCAGCAGTGCCATCCTCAGGGGTCATACTAGAGGGGGTAACAGGGCTGGGGACTCTCACATCCTCAGCAGAGAGGGAACTGATGGGCCTCACAGTCATGGAAGAAAAAATTGTTTCAGAGAGTTTCAGTTCTGGGCCTCTTAAGGAAATCACAGAGCGTCTTGTGATTTAGAGACAAATATGCAAGACAAGGAGAGCTCTAAGCCACAGGCTTGGCACACTGCCTGAATTTTTCCCTCTTCCTTCAGTGTAATTACAGTTGAGCCATGTAGTAATTGGGTAACTTTTTCCAAAGGAATCCTTTCACCCAGTGAATCATACTTGCCACAAAGAGAACACAGAGGCAGATAAAAGACATATAGATCCTAAGGTTTATTGTGATAGAAGCATTTTGCCCCCATCCCCTTCTTCCTCAGGCCCCTAGCTGTGTTCAGGGTAGAACCAAAAGCCAGGCTCTCCACTTTCCCAGTTAATTTCTTCCCAACCTTCCAAGGTGTCTTCCTCCTGGCTTACTCTGCCCTGCAGCCAAAATGAACTGTACAGCTTTGAAGGTGCCTGTGGGTCTGTAGAAAAAGGGCTGTTTTCCCTCCTTTGGTTCCCATACCTACAAAAGTGAGTGGTAAAGGCTGGGTGGGCAGCTGGGCAGTCTCTGGGGACAGAAAGGATTCATAGTGCAGCTTAGTGACACTGGATGCAGCGTCAGTCCTGTTAATGGGGTTTCACCTGGTCTACAAAGAGTTTCTGAGGCACTATGTGTGCTCAGTGACATTTAACTCCCGATTTAACTAGAGCTGAAGAGCCCCACCCTCACTACAGACCCGTCCCGCCGAGTCTTGATCCATATGACCACTTTCCATGTGGCATAAAGGCCTTGGATAATAAAACATTCATTGTAAAACTATTTTCCATTGGATTCATGGCCACACACAGCTGGATCTCCTCCTGGAGCGGCCCGCAGCCTGCTTGGAAGGGTTGTGCTCAGCATCCTGGAGAGGAGGCTGGGTGAGTGTGGGAGGAGGCAGCTCTGTCTAATAGACCCTCCCTCCTCCCAAAACCAACCCCTGCTACCCTTCCCATTGGTGCATGGGGTGGAGAAGGGCTGGGACAGCTCAGCTCTCCATCTATTTAAAGGCAAGGGGGGGGCTCTAGGAGCTACTTGCCTGGGACCCCTGTTCGTTGGTGAGGAGGCGCGCTACCCTGCGGAGCAGCACCATGTCTTGCGTGAGTAGAGAAGGGGACGGGGCAGCTTTGCTGCAGGTGGGACTGTGTTGGCTGGGTGTGAGGGAGCCTGCACATCAGCCCCAGTGTCAGAGGGCCTGTTAGAGCTGGGTGCCTGCTACTGGGGAGGGATGATCCCTGCTACATCCACTACAGAGGGCTGGCTGCTATTTTGTGCTCTGGCAGCAGTGGGTTTTTGTTCCTGTAGGATCCCTTTGGGGCCATACGTGTGGGGATCCTCGCTGGGTTGAGTCCTAAGCTGGGATAACCTGTTTTACTGCAGCTCTGCTCTGGAGAAGCTGCTGCAGTAACATTTATTGCTGTCTGAGCATCTTCTCTGGGCAGCCTTGCTGCTTGCTTTCTGCTGAAGTTTTCATGAGTCACTGAGTTGTTATTCTTCTCTTTCTTGGAAGGAATGTGCCTTACAGAAGTGTTCTGTGAATGTCAAGGACTACCTTCAAATACCTCTAAGAAGTTAGAGAGGTTATCTTAAGGGCAGGTATCAAGAGTGTGGGGCCAGGCTCTTGACAGAGTTGCCCAGCAACAGGGGAAGGGGCATGAGGCACAAACTGAAACAAAGGGAGTTGTAGTTGAATATGAGGAAAAACTTCCTCACTGTGAGGGTGACAGAGCACTGGAACAGGCTGCCCAGAGAGGTTGTGGAGTCTGCTGTTCAGGAGGTATTCAAAAGCCACCTGGACATGACATTGCAACCTGCTCTACATGAACCTGCTTTAGTAGGGGGGTTGGCTGTCCAAGATCCCTTTCCTAGCTGTTCTGCTAGGGAGCTGCTTGTGTTGGAAGAGTGATTGCACTTCTTTGATTTGCCTTTCATTAGGCTTAGGGTGATTAAGCAGGGATTGTCCCAAGAGCCAGGTTATTTTTTAAGGTGGGATAGGAAAAGATTTTCAGTGTTCTCGAGGTCTTGGCTCTGCTGTGATGAGAAATGAGTAAATACGGGTTTGCCAGGGTGCTTTGGTCCTCCTAGAGAGAAGGTGGGGGGCAGGTGTCTCTGTGGAGCAGAAGAATGTTCTTGCAAATACCGAGCCTGCATAAATAAAAGCTGAAGCTGTTGGGAGATGGGAAGCAAGGTGTCTGAGCCCCTGGACCTGGGCAAGGCTTGAAGTTCAAACATGAGCTAGGGGAAGGGAGTGGAGTCTCCATCCCTGCCATCCATCCCAGACAGATTTGTGTGGGATGACACAAGCCCTGCCAGGCACATGGGTGTGTTTGGGATGGGGTGGGTGTGATTGGAGTGTGCAGGTACTTACACTTCACTGCTGTGAAATACAGATATGTTGATGAGAGCAGCAGGAGAAAGATTAGGAAATCAAGCTCTAATCAAATGTACCATGTGATTGGGGTAACTTCTCTGGGATGTCCTTGGTGCAATGTCCTAGGGCAAGGGAGCTTCCCTGTTTCTCCATGGGTCCAAAGCAAAGCATGTCTTGTAAGGCAGGAGGGCAAGCTGCCAAGTCAGAAAAAGTGATCCAGCAGGTACTGAGCTAATGTCTCTGCTTCCACGTTCCCCAGGGACCAGTGTGCACCAACTTGGGTCTCAAGCCTGGCCAGCGCCTCACTGTCAAGGGGAAAATTGCACCAAATGCCAAGAGGTGAGTTGTGCTGTGCTGCCCAGGCACGGCCAGGGCACCGCTCTGAAGGGTCTGCAAAAAGTGGTGGCAAAAGGACTCTGTCTCTTGGTAGAAGAGGAGAAGGGGTTAACAGCAGCAGTGCTTCCAGTGAGTCATCACCTAATGCACATTGCAGACACAGTACTGCCAAGGGGCTAAGCCAAAGCAGATGTGAAGTTCCAATTGCACACGCTGGCAGAGACCACATCCTTCTAGTGCAGGGTAAAGGAAATGGAAGCTGTGTCTATACTGAAATTTGGTTTGAGACCATCTGCTCCACCACATCCTCTCCCCTGCAGGAAGGTGGCCAGGAGTAGGGACACTTATGGTGCCCCAGTGGATTTGGTGCTCTCACATGATGGTGGGGAAAGAAGGAAGAAAGGTGGAGAGCAGGCAGGTGGGCTGAAGTGGAAATATACCCCTAAATGTGCAGGGATTGGGGTGGCTGGGTTTCCCAGCGAAGCCTCTGCAGCAGCCCCCAGCCCTTGGGCGGGGGGGCCCTTTGCAGGTAAGGTGGGGCCTGTAGCTGTTGTGCCAGAACTAGCGGTGTTCCAGGAAACATGTCCCAGCTCTTCCCGGTGCCTTTGAAGTTTGATACTGTCTGAGTGAAGCCTCCCAGGCTTTCTCTTGCCAACTAATATGCCTCTTCTCATCTGGGTGAGAGGCCTGAAGGCAAGGTGGACACTAGGCTAGGAAACTTCCTCCCACTGCTGTTGCAGATACTTTGGGATAGCTAATGACATGGTAATTATTTCAGCTGCCTGCAGGATGGGGAGAAGGCAGTGGCTGTCGGGCAGGATGCAGCACTAGCTAACTGTTCAAACTGAAAGGAAATCTATGGAAACCAACTGACTCCTTGGGAATTGGTTTGGGTGTATGATAACTCTGTTCAGGGCACTGTCTATGAACCATTCTCTTGTTAAAAGCTTTGAGGAAGTGGTGTCTCTCCCCGGGATGGCACTCTGGAGCCTGTCACCCCAGAAAAGTGCCCCTTACTGCCACAACACCATCTTTTTAGGGAAGCTGTGTAATTTAGCAAAGGGTTTCTCTTAGGTTACCCTCAGCTGGGCTTGAAGAAACAGACCCAGGGATGCTCATGGTAATGAGAAACATGCTGCCATAGTATTGACTTTTTTTTTTTTTAGCTGTATTGATGCCTGCTTTTTTTTTCTCTGCAGCTTTGTGATGAATCTGGGCAAGGATGCTACCCTCCTCGGACTTCACTTCAATCCCCGTTTTGATGCTCATGGCGATGTGAACACCATCGTGTGCAACTCCAAGAAGGTGGAAGAGTGGGGTGCAGAGCACAGGGAGGCTGTCTTTCCTTTCCAGAAGGGGGGCACAGCAGAGGTGAGGCATGCATATATTTATATATATACACACTCTCTGTACGTGCTCTGGTGAAGGGAGGGTGTTTGGCACAGGACACCCAGCTGCAAGGGCTGTCTGTACAGGAGGTGGCTGGCTTCTCCTGCTTGGCCAGTGCCACCACTCAGGGCTCTGAGCTCTGATGGAGGGTGGGGATCAAATGTTTAAGCTCCATCTGGCTCAAAGATGTTGCTATTGAACAGAGCAGAAAATGGGCATCTCTTGGGAGACCAGAATAACATTCCTGCTGTTGATGAGCAGGTTATTCTACTGAGCTTGTTCACCCTGTGAAGCAGAGGGTGGCACAGCAGTGCTGCAGAGGCTCAAGGAAACTTTCTCTAATTTTTCCATTTGCCTTGCAGATCACTTTTAGCGTCAACCAAAATGATGTGACAGTCCACCTGCCAGGCCACCAGTTCACGTTCCCTAACCGGCTTAACCTCTCTGTCTTTGACTACTTTGATACACAAGGGGACTTCACACTCCAGTCCCTCAGCTGGGAATAACTTCCTCTGACACCTCCATCTCAAAGATACAGAAAAAACAATCAATAAATATGAGTTTTGGTGTACTAAGTCTCAAAATCTAATCTGTTTAATATTGCAAGTCCTCATGGCTTGGGCACCTTGCTGGGAGTGGGTGGGGAGGGGTAACCAGAGTTGCTTTAGTACCATAAGTGGATGCAATTGTCCCAGCCTTGGTCCTTGGAAGTCATGGATGGAGAAGAGGATGAAGGTTAAAAGCCTGGGAACACAGAAGGTTAAAAGTCCAAGGAGAGTTGCGGCAAGAGGCATTGGGGCTAATTGTCACTCAGGGGAGAGTAAAAGCATCCTTTAAACGAGGTCACAAGCTGTTGAGGTCTAGGCTGACACCTTACACTGCCTAAATAGAATAACTCTACCTAAACTAAGCACTCCTGGCTGACATCAGACAGCATTGAGTGGCTGTGTTAGCTGAGCCTAGTGGGGCATGGGGTGAGGGGAAAGTCCTCCACTGTGCTAGTTTTGGCTGCAGCCTTCTGTAGAGGCTGTTCCTACTCCTATGTGTGCTTGGGACCTCTTACTGCTGCATGGAGATAGTAGAAAAGCTGTCTTGCTGGGTGTGGCAGAGCATGTAGAGTTCCTCATCCAAATCCTTTCTTCAGTAAGTGCAGGAGCACAAAGTGTTGTGCTGTGGCACAGGAAGGCAGTAATGTGGAGGTGTCTGGTTTTATTCTGCCCCTTGTGCTTTGCCTGTTCCATCCAGAGCTGAGGGAGGCAGCAATGTCCAGCTGGAGTGTGGGATGCTAAGGATGTGTGCTCTATGCTTTTGTTCCCCTTTTACTTAGTCCACATGAACCCGAGCACTTCTCAGTCTAAACTGAGGCTAGACTCTGAGGAGTTGGGGCAGTCAGGCATGTTTGATGTTGCTGCAGAGCTGCCTCGGGGTCTCTCAGTCTGATGCTGCCCTGGTGCTGCTGCTGAGCATGCTGTGCCTGGTGGGTGGAGGAAAGGTGGGCCCTGCCCCATCCACAGTGCACAGCAGTCACCAGGTCAGTCTGGGATGAAAGGCTTGGCCACAAGCAACACAAAGCACTAACAATTTGATGTACTACAGCATTCCCTGCAGGCCTGGCTGGGCTAATTCCTCACATTAAGCAGTCTCCAGAGCAGCTGGAGAACAGGGACTTTCCCCTGCAGCAGCTGTACCTGTCACTCTTATTTCATAATTCATGAGGCTCTGCCAGGTCCTGGGTACCCATGCAGAGAGAGGCTGGGCTGCTAGGAATTGTGAGTCTGAGGAGGGATAAGATTGTGAGGAGGAGGGATAAGATAAGAGTTTAGCAGAAAGGTAGGGGCACTTGGGGCGTACAAGCAACTTGAGGCTCTGCAGCTGGATCTCTCTTGAAGTCCTGTGGTACCCAAAGCCCATCTGCTTTGGATGATCACATCACACTCTTTTTAGGGCAACACCTACAATTGTAAACATGACATCTAGCATTGCCACCCTGCACACTGGCATGGCAGGGGACAGCATAGCTTGGGGACTCTCCCCATGGCCTGATAAGGATTAAGCCTTCCTTCCTGGAGAAGAGAGGTTCAGCAGTATGGAAATGAATCCTGCTAGGCTAGATAGTCTCAAGGCAAGAGACCTGGCTCAGTTTGCACAGTGGTGTTGATACAGTCTGGCAGACTGAGGTACATTTGGTGGGCCAGAGAACTGGGTATTTCCCTCAACCACAGCAGTGGCGCTGGTGAGGATGCCATGAACTGTCATGATGGACACAGAGGAGAGCTCTCTCCTTGCAGCTTCCTCTGCTGGCTGGTCTTGAAAGCTGAGCAAATGTACTGGACTGCCTGGGCTGGGGAATCTCACAATGCCTCCTAATTGCACTTAGCAATATTTCTTTAGATTCTTCTAAGATTTTTCTGTGATGGTTTCTTGAAGAGAGCTCAGTGGTAGCTTTACCACAGGAGTAGGAACCTTAGTGAGGTCTCCTGCTAGCGTGGCTGTTTCTTGCAGTGACTCACTGTTCTTGTGAAATCTATGACTCACTGTTGTCCTGACTTTGTTATGGCTTGGCCCGTTGCTAGCAAGGAGATGAGGGGTGGCAAAGGTTCCCCAGATGTATAATTTAGACATATCGAAGCTGACTGCTCCCTTCCACCCACTCCCCAACCTTGTGCAAGGTGGAGGCTGGTGTGTGAGAGCTGAAGGATCTAAGGATGGAGTCAGGATCCCTGAGACAAGCACTCTGCCCACCCAGCTGAGCAGGATGAGCAGCTATGCAAAGGGGAAAGCAGTGCAACAGCATTGATGGAAAACACTGCATGCTGGCATGGAAGGTGACACACTTTTATTTCTCAACATGACCCCAGCTGAAGGTCGGATGTCCCCAGCTTGCTCACTGCTCTCTTTCCTTCACAGACCCCGAGAACTCCCTGAAAGCCAGGGGGCTGCTGTGCCTTCCCGCAGCCTGCTGAGAGGGTGCCGCAGGCCGCGCCTCGCCCGTCCCGGTGCGGCCACGGCGCCGGCGGTAGCCGCTGGCAAGCAGGGTGTAGAGGAAGGGGTTGACACAGCTGTTGCCATAGGCCAGGCAGGTGACACCGAAGTTAAGGTAGGCCTGTGCAGTGGGGCCGATGCCCAGCCCCTCTCCCTGGTACAGCCCGGCCAGCTGCCAGGCCCAGAAGGGGAGGAAGCAGGCCCAGTAGGCCACCACGATGGCAGAGATCCTGGAGAGGAGCCGCCGCGCAGGGGCCCGGCCGGCCGCCGGCAGCCCCAGGCGCCAGGCCGAGGACCGGTACACCCGAGCCAGGCGGGTGTAGACGATGCCCAGCACGGCGCCGGGTGCCAGGACGCTGGTGGTGAACAGCACCGTCAGGTAGAGCCGGAAAGCCGACGGCGTCCAGGTGGGGATGCAGATGCGCTTTTGGGGGCCGTCCCCCTCCCGCAGCTGAGTCATCACCATCATGGGGGCCGTGAGCAGGAGCGAGAGGAGCCAGAGGATGGCGCTGGCCAGTCTGCGGTAGGCATTGCTGGCCCGCCGGGCCCGCAGAGGCTTGGCCACCGCCCAGTACCTCTCCAGGCTCATGGCGGTCAGGAGGAAGATGCTGGCGTGCATGGTGAGGAGGTCCAGGCTGAGCAACAGCCTGCAACCCACATCCCCAAAGAACCAGTCGTGGGCAAAGTAGGTGCAAACCACAAAGGGGATGGTGGAAAGGTACAGGAGGTCAGCCAGGGCAAGGTTGATCATGTAGACCCCCAAGGAGCCTGCTGAGCAGCCTGTCACCCTGCCAGAGGCCACTGCCACTGTGTAGATGTTCCCCACCATCCCAGTGAGGCACATGACCAGCAGCACTGCACCCAGCGGCCCTGTGACCAGGCTGTCCCCACCCAGGACATTGCTGTCATCACCCCCACCATTGCTTTCCTCCAAGAAACTGCCACCCTTGGGATCTTCTCTAGGACTTGGGCTGATGACAGAAGTGTTGTAAGGCATCTTTGGGTAAGTTAAGTAAGAGCAAATCAAGCTCTCAGAGACCTGTTCCTTCCTCCTGCCTTCTGCCCTCGCTGTAAGGGACAAGTCTATCCTTAACAGCGAAACAGCCAAGGGAAGAATGGGGGGAGTTCATCAGACACAGACAGGGTGCTCCAGAGAAGTCTGTTCCTCACCTCCAACTGTCCAGTCCATTATGCTGATGTTGTCCATCACAAGCTCTGTCCAGTTGTTTTCCTTAACCATGAAAGAGCCAAGAAAGGGACACTGCCTTTTCCTTCAAGACCAATACATGCAAAGTAACCTCTGCCAGCCAGGAGGAAACGTCTCTTTTCTTCGCTAGCCTTGTTGCTTCTCCAGAGTTTGCTGGGCCCACAGAAACAGTAGATGAACAAGTAGATTTCTGCTCCCAAGTCTGCCAGCTCAGCTCAGACAGACTTTGGAGAGGTGGGCCCTGCCCCGCTGACCAACCCCCTGAGAGCTGCCTTACCACTGCATGGAGGAATGTGCCTGGCTCACAGCTTCACACACCGGTGTGAATACAGTTCCAAATTTATACTGGGCTTTTAGCCACTAGCTGAGGAGCCCCACTGGCTCCCTCCTCTTTCTGGCAGACATGCTTTCTTCCCCCATATCTTCCTTTATCCTGCTCTGTCTTCCTCCTTGTTCTTGTTTCCCTTTCTTTTTCCCATTTCTCCTTTTACAGTTGTCCTCGTTTTACACAGGAGACAACTGAAAGACAAGACTCCATAATATGGCAGGGAGGGTGGAAAGCATCATGCTGTGGCTTTAGAAGGGAAACATGGGCCAGCCCTGGAAGTGCAATAGGCAGGGAGCAACCACACAGCTGTCCCCAGCCAAGCCAGACTGAAAGAACCTGTCCCCTGCTCCCTCCCAAGGACTTCAGGGCCCTTTGAGGTTTGGGTGTTGTGGATGCAGTCCCCAGTTTGCAAGCAGGCCCACCAGATGGTAGGACCTCTCACGCTTTCTGTCCTGGCCCTTTTCCACCTTTGCCCTCAAGTCAGCAGCAAGCTCCCAGAGACTCAAAGGACTGGATATTTTAGACTCGGTTTTTCCTTCCTCTCCACAAAGACCATCCTCCTCCTCCTCTGAGCTTTCCCCCTCCTTCCCTCGAAGCCCCGGGCAGCTGCCTGGCCTCAGAGCAGGGAGCAGAAGGCATTGCAGAGGCACCACCGCCTTCTAGCGAGCCACCATCGCACGACACCCGCGCCCGATGCTACCCAGCCCTTTCCTCGCCCACATCTGAGCCTCGCTGTCTCCAGGAAGACACGGTGGGACAGGATTTGCAGAGCAGAGACAGATGTGCCATACTACACGTACTCTGCTGTTAGTTTAGGGTTTCAGGCCGCTCCAGCCACACTCTTTTGCATCATCAGTGTATGAGTTTCATAGTGGCTGAGTCAAATGCCTCTGCTCATATCCAGCAGTGGTAAATCAACAGCAAACGGGAGGAGGAGGAGGCATCCCATCAGTATTCCCCACACTGTGCAATGACCTGTGGTTTTCAGGAAAATCATGCTCCAAACTAGGAGAGATCAGCAAAATGCAGTGAAAATATACTTTTAGGTGGATATTTCCATTGCACCATGGTAGCAGGGTGAGTGATGCTTCCACTACATCCAGAAAGTTGATGCTCCCAACAGATTGTGGTGGTCTTGGCACAGAGTGGGGTCTCCAGAGGAGCAGAGGGGTGCTGTGAATCTGCCCATTTAGCTCTGATGGGAATAACCACAGTCCACATGCCCCAGGAAATACAATGAACAGCTATGGCTTTTTGTCTGATAGTCTGTACTTTTTTCTAAGAAACAACCTCATACCTCAGCAGTTAACATGTCAGCTAATTTAGGAAGTTAAAATAAATTACAATGGTATTTTTAAATTATTTCTTTAGGAGCTAATTAAAATACTGGTTGTCTCATTAATTCCATTTAGCTCCCCTTAACACACGAGATACCTTGTCTCACACTGCCTGCGTAAAACTGCAAACACATCAGATACTACAGTCACCAGCAGAACTCAGCTACCCCTTCCAGCACGTGAAGCACAGCTCTCCCAAGAGAACTTTAAGATATGAGCTTTAAGACATGAATCACGGGTTGATTTAGTGTTTTAGGCTAACTCTTACTAATAGAACATGAACATATAGACATGTAGGTGTGATGGACAAGAGAAACATATGCAATGTGCAGGGCAGAATGAAAGTGCCAGGCCTTTGACATACAGGGGATGAGGGAGCAGAGATCCATGTATTACTATATTCACCATCAATCCTAGGCTCTAGTAGAGACATCAGACTCTGAACTCTATACACATTATCAGCTCCTCTCTGCAAGACCCAACCCCTCTCCATTGGTCTGACAGAGACTCAAGTTTGGCAGCTGGCATGAATATCCCTCACAGTATCCCTAGGGCAGTATTCTGCCTCCATCACTTTTTGTTATGTGTGTGCACACACACATTATCCACATACCCAAATGTACATCCACATTATTTTTGAGATGATCTCTTCATCTTCTCTGAAGCATTTGGAGGAAGATCTGCACACAAATATTATCTGAAGAAGCTTTCAAGCCCATACATGGCAGAAAAAAACAAGCCTCACATTTGGTTGTTAGGTTACATCTTTTAAGTGACCTTTCTCAACCACTGCACTAGCTGATCAAATATCTAGATGTTTCACATCTCTGTCACCATCAGGTATGATATTTCTTGTAAAGGAACAGGCTCTTTTAGTCCAGCAGCCCCTGTAACTCGCTGTGGTGCCTGGCTCCAGCCAGGCAGCTCTTGTCTCGTGTAAGGTGGGTGGCTGTCTGCGGTTTCATGCAGGAGTGATGCTGGGTCTCACGTCCAACATAGTAAGTGCCAAAGTTTTCAAGGCCCAACTGACAGGCAAGACCTGTCAGCATCCAGTCAGATGACAGCAATTTAACAGGGACAGGTTCTACTGAGGATTCAGATGCACAAAATCTTGCACTCAAAAAGAAGCAGCTTAATCGGGCCCTCAAAACAAAGTGGATATTCTATGAGGGCAAAAGTGCTTCAAAGGGTGCTCCAAGAGCACTGTTTCTCTGATGTCAATCTCCTCTCCTGTCCTGACAGCCACTCAATAGGACCAGGTAGAGTTCAGTCACAGTGAGATTCCTGCATGGCTTCCTAGGATTTAAACTTGAAGTAGGCTTCAACTGTAGTGAAAAGAAAAGTTGGTGCATTAGAGCAATACCCTGAATGGGAGTGGCAGGAGGGGAAGGAAACAGCATCCAGGCTCTTACTTGCGTATTCCTGTGGTGTCATGGCCTGGTTGATGACACTAGTGAAGGCTCTGATCCACTCCAGCTGGTCAGTCTCTGTCTCGCAGGTGAAGAGGTATTCCCGGTCAGGGGTGACAATGGTGATGCCGTAGTGCCAAGAGAAGTTGCCCTGTGTCCCTGAAGGCAATCCCTTCTGGACACTATATCCATTCTCTCCACTGCCCACAAATACCTCACCCTTAGCAAATGCATCCTGCACATCAGAAGGGAAATACAGTGATTTATGGAATCCCAGAAGAACAAGAGAATCATTATAGGGCACCTAAGGACAGGAGGAGAGTGTGTGAGGATTGGGGATGGAGCAGCAAAAGGTTTTGGAGCAAGTCAAGGGATTCAGAAGAGCAGTGAGCCTGTGCTCAAAGGCAGTAGTGAAAAGGAAAAAATAAGGGCATAAATCTCAAGAGGTCTGTGAGAGAAACTGCTGCTCTCATCTCTCTGTGTCACCTTCCCATCACCACCTTTACACTGCTACTCTCCCTGTTCCCATTGTTTGCAAGCAGTGAAACAAACACAGAAAGCATGTGATGAACGAAAAGTGATGGAAAGGGGAAGACCTGGAGTCCATTCACAGCAGTGGGAAGCCTGCAAGCCACCCTTACTGCAGAGCACAGACTCTGTGTGCACTTTGACCCTGCCCTCAGCACCGCTGCTGCAGCTGCCGGCGGTCACATCTCCCTCTCACCAAAGGATCCTTGAAGTACATGAGCCTGCGGTGATCCAGCGTGAACCAGCGCTTCTTAAAAGCCTCTCTCTGCTGTGAAGGGAAGAGGTGACATGTGTGAGGGGACAGTGCCCTCTGCTGCGAGCAGTGCGAATGGGTACCCCAAACCCATCCCAACCGCTTGAAGCAAGCCCCTGCCTTAACAGCAACCTCCTCCTCGCCCTTTCTGAGCTGAGAGTGGGGGTCAGTATCCGGTGATTCACTCCCAGCTGCTGTCCCCAGCTCCTGAACTTCGCTGAAGAACCCCAGAGTTGAGACAGGAGAAATCTGGACACTAAATACCTGTAAGGTCATGCACACACAGACACATGCAGAGAGATCTGTCGCTCTGGGAGAAAGCAGGGACTCTGGCTTCATCTACTTTCACATGTGTCCTTCCCCTTCCTTTCATTCTCCCCTCCCTTGGTGCACACACACTCTTCCCACGGGTGTCTAAAGAGTCAGGGGGGAATGAGGAAACAGCAGGAGAAAAACATTGAAGTAGGGAAAGCCAGTGATGCTCTGGCAGGCCCCTGTTAAGGTTTTTTCTACCACAGCAGGCTCACCTTGGGACCAGTCTTCTCCATGTATCCCTCCTTCAAGAAGTTTCTCGTGAGACGATTTTTAATCTGACAAAATGGCAAGAGTAACATTCACTTAGCTGTGCCTCTTCGCTATTCATTTCCCTCCCCCACCCTTCTATTCCCCCAAATTCAGTCACCTTCTAAATTTACATTTCTCAAACTGCCTAGGTAGGCATCACTTCTGCCTCCAAAATGCCCAGCAGAGAGCAGCTATTTTCTGACCATCACAAGCCCTTTTAAAAATACCTTCTCATCCTTCTGTCTTTACCCTGCAATTTCCACTTCGGCACCTGGGGTTGTAACAGTAACTAATGAGCTCTTTTATCATGTAAGCAGCGGGAGACTCCAGTGCTGCCTTACCTCATTATCGCTGGCAATGGGAAATGCTACCTTCAGGTAATGGAACTGCACAGAGCGGATGGCGTTGAACCAGTCCACCACCTCCTGAGGATGGAACAGGACAGGACAGAAAGCTTAGCCAGAGCAACAGAGGGGCTTCTAAATCCACCCAGCTGCACCCAGCCCTGTGTTAACTACAAACACAGTCAGCTCTCCCTCCGCAGCATCTCCCTCACATGCACACAGCCAGCCAGCACGGTGCCCCATTCCCCACATGCACAGACAGCACATCTATAGAACTCCTCCCACACAAACCAACTCAGCCAGTGCTCCTGCCCTGCTCCCTGCAGCAAAACTCTCTCACAGATACACAAACACACAGCCAGAACCCCCAACCTATTACCTACAGCAGCTCACACTCACACACCCCATCCTACCCATGCTTCATATTATTTATTATCAGCAGCTCCTCAAAGCACCTCAATGGCTTTGCAGTGTTTGATGCCAAAACCAGATACCTTTCCACTTTCATGGTAGACAAATATATTCCGGGTCTTATTGTCTTTGAGGTAGGTGATCTGCAGGCCATTGGGGTTCCCAATCTTCTCTGGCTGGAATGTAGCATTGATGACATCTATTTTAACATTGATTTTGGGTTCTTTAGCCTGAAAACAGAATGGCATTGACCATGCATGAGCAATCCTAGAGGAAAGAGATCTGAGCTACTGATTACGTGGGGTAAGGCAGGGTCAGAGGCCTGACCCAGGTGGAGAACCTTGTACTTGGCCTTTTTAAACCTTCTGAGGTTCATATCAGCCCACTTCTGGAGCTTGTCCAGGTTTCTTTGGATGGCATGTCCTGCTTCTCCCTACCCTGAGCCATTCCCTCCCTTGTGACAGCATTTTAGCTCTTGCCCCACTCATTTCAGAGAGATGAATGAGCAGGAAAGTAGCCCTCCTCAAAATCAACCAGAGAAAAAGTTTTTTGCCAACTTGGCTCACAGTGGGGTGAGGTTGGTTCCAGGAATGGTGCAGGATTACACATCCAGGCAAATGGATAGGAGTGAAGTGAAAGACCAGTCCTTTTCTCAGTCGTGAGGGAAGCACAAAGGGAGAGCATGAGGAAAAGTCACTGTGACAGTAGGAAGGGGACCCTTCTCCTTAGTGACATGTTTTGTTATTATCTCTGAGCTGGGATGAACAAGGCAACCCCAGAAACATGCGTAGGAAGTCAGAATATCTCTGTGACCCCGCTGCTCTGGGTGGAGTACACACTGTTGTGGGAATTGACCACCATACTTACATCCTGCTTGGTGAAATACTTCAGACATCCCTCTCTCTCAGACAACAGGAACTTGCGGGGTAGGAACTGTCCGTTGTCTCGACCACGCTTCCAAAGGATGCCTTCCTTCACCCCTTGGAGCAGAAAAGCCAGTTATAATAGCATTCCCCACAGGCATGGTAGGCACCAGAGAGCTGCATGCAGCCTGGGGCCCAGCCACCCCTCTGGGACAAAGAACATGATGCACTATTGCTGAGAGTAAACACTTCAGATATTTCACCTCTGACTTACAACTAAAGATGGTGTGTTCCCATGTTTGCAGTGCAGATAAGCGTGCACCAAAATACATTCCCAGATTCTTCCCACCTCCTAGTCCTGCTCCTACAACTACCTCTGACAGTGTAAGAGCTGTGAACACTAGAGTCCTGGCAGACTCTGGTGTGGAACCAGAACTCTTCCCACTTGACTCTGCAGGCTCCTGGGCTCTATTGCCCTTTGTCACAGGACTGGCAGTGCCATTTCAAGGACAACTGCCCTGGTTAGAGGGTGTGGCATGCAGCAGGACAGATATGCATTATTGTAGATGTCTGCCTCCACCAAGACAACAAATGTCTGAAAAATGCCACCTGGTAACACCAGGCTTTTAAGCTACCTGTGGCAGTGCCAGTCTATGTTGTCCACAACTTGACACCCCAAAATGAAGCCCTGTAAGTACCACTTGGGTTCTCAGGAGTACTTGTGGGATTTGCAACACTGACATCTCACGATGCTCACAGGTGCCCAGCAAAGGCAACACGCAGGACGTTTTGATGCTGTGTTCTGCTCTTACCATCAGAATATGGCAGCTGTTTTCCCGGCTCAGTGAATTCTTTACGTTCATATTTGGCCCGTATCCACTGTTCTCTCAGCACTCTGTGGAGAGAGGGGACAGGTAGCTCAGAAACTAACTAGAGGAATTAGAGGAACAGAGAATTGCCCTTCCCCCTTTTCTTCTGTATGCAGCAACTTACTGGCAGTCATTGTAGGTTGGCTGGTAATAGTAAATAGGGATGTGAGCTTCATATACGGCTTTAGTCACAGCATTCCCATGCTTGGCCAGAAACTGCAGAGTTAGACAGAGAGTTAGTGCCTTGCCTTTGATGCAGACTCATGTTGGACCTTTTACTTCCTGACCCACTACAGGGTCACATGCATATCAAACTCTAATGGAGCATTCTCTTTCCCCTCCATTGCAACATCCCAGCAGTGTGGCTGCAGGAAGGTGGGTCTCAAAGGTCTCATCTACTCTCAGACATGACAGTGATTGCACCTGAATCAACAGAGTGCCATAAACGTCACTTCCGTAAGGCTGGGTGCGCACACATTCAGTGGATTTGCTGCCATGCCCCACATCTCCTGGAGAGTTCTACAACACCTCAGCAGTGGCATCTGGAAGCACATTCCAACCTCTTCCAAAGAGCAACAAGACACAGATTATTTTCTTTGGATCTCCAGAAAATATTTTCAGTCCCCTGAAGATTAGTGAGTTGAGGGGGCTGTAATGGGGAGAAGTCAAATTCTCATAAGTGCCACTTTTCTCAAGAGATTGTATTAGATCTGAAAACTTTTCTTGGATAATGGAATTGCCCAAGATTTTCTCCTTGGACTGCTGAAATCAAAAGGAGACATTGAGGCTGAATGGTCTTGGCAAGTGGAAAACAAGTAATCTGAAGCAACAAAGACCCTAAGCCTTGGTAAGATACATTGCAAGAGCTCTGCATTTGCCATAAAGTAACAGGACATGAGGAGACACACAAGGCAAGTGTATCCTCCTTGTCCCAGTGGGTTGTGGAGAGTTATCCCTGATTTTCATGAGTAGAAAAGAGACTGATTAAACCAGATTACATTCCAACTCTGTGAGGTCAAAGGACTAATTTTGCCAGGACACTGAGTGTATAGCCTAGTCCAAACCACCTGCCCTACCCATGGGGACAAAGATCTCACCTGCACCTGAGCATCATCCCAGTAGTCCATCTTCAGGGATTTGACTTTGCTGATGCTAGGGATGTTGCGGTGAATTCCTGAACAGCTGAGGCATATAAAGACACCCAAAGTAGAGGATGCCCAGTCAGGATCTGAGAATATGGAAAAGGATATAACTAGAAGAGGTGAATATCCCTGGGAGATGTCTCAGCCTTGCCTGAGAATGTAGTCCTGAGAAACAGGGAGCTGATGACCACAGTTTCATCTGAGTTGAGTAATTAATGCCCAAGGCATAGATGCCAGTCAGGAAAAAACACAGTTATTGGTCCCTCATTCTCTGTTCAAATCACTTTGACTGAATTTTTAATGACCTATATCTTGAAAAACCCCAAAGTGCTCTGTGAACTCCCTTTGTGTAAAGGATCACCCAGAGGAAAATGAAACCACCTCTGGGAAAAGACTCCAGGAGTTGTTTAGAGCATCACAGCAAACCCCTAACAGTGTTTAGCTCACAAAGTGGAAAACAACCTTGAATCTAAAACTCTCCTGGACTAATTAAATAGGGCAAAATTGTACTAATTTGCCCAGTCTTAATTTGGCTTGGGTAGTACACTCCTTTTGGAGGTGTAAGATGGGTGTTTTTAGCAGCACTTGTAGGACCTCAAACTGGGTACCCTTCTCAGAGGGCAAGCCCTTCAGTAAATGAAATTTCCTAGGCAACTGTGGCAGGTTGTCAGTTCAGAGCTGAGTCATGGCAGAGACAATGCCCTCCTGAATCATGCCTTCTTTCTGGAGAAGTTAGGATTTCACTGCGAGCTTTCCTGTCAGGTCCTGACTGGGCATGACCTTGATTTGCATTTGAGATCTGACATGACTACAACCCACGGTGCTGCAGCTATGGAGCCCCTGCTAATCTGGCACTCCCACATCCCACATCCCTGTCCTTCCCACCAGTGCTATGGCAGCATCTTCTCCCTCCTCCCTTGCCAACCCACCTCAAGGGAGAGGAAATGAATATCCAGAGCGATGCAACCCCTTTCTCTCCACCCCAGGCTCCTGTGCAGTGCAGATAGCCAGCACTAAGCAACTGCTAGAGATCAGCCCCAGCTCCCTACTTCCAACCCTTCCTCCAGCATCCTTTGGGGACTCACCTGGCTTCCCGCAATCCGCACACAAAGAGTTCTCTGCTCTTTTCCACACTTCCTTCAGGGCCTTCATGTCCCGCTCGTTCCCTCCAGCCATCACCTCGGAATGGTATCCCTCCAGGCAGGACAGGACAGGGCCAGGAGGGCAGCTGCCTTCACCTTATGCACCTGCAGGCCAACCCACTGCGTTATCCAGGAGAGAAGGAGCACCAGAGAGACAAGCTCCAGCAGCCAGAGGGAAAAGAGGAAGGTTAAGGTAGATGGAAAGGGAGGAGAGGCCTGTCGTGCACCTGAGCCGGCTGAGCACAGGCAGGGGCAAAGAGGCTGGAGGCTGAAGTGCACCCAGACTGTGCGTGAGGACTGAGGAGGAGGAGACCTGCCCCATGGGCGTGGAGGGAAGTGCAGCAACTAACCACAGAACTGGTTTTTCCACATTTCTGCTGGTGAAAGGACAGACCAGGAAAAGAGCGAAAGCAGCAAGCAAGCTGATAAAGGAAAGCTGGCTGTGGACAAGTGACTGCCAGGCTGTGACAGGACTCCTGTCAGGGCTCGTCATGCTCTCTGGGCTGGGGGACTGGCTTTGGCTGCCCCTACAACACTTCAGAAGCTTCCACCGAAGGCAGCTGGCCACCACACAGGCATTACACCCATTTTTATGGTGAGAACAGGGGAGCAATAAAGGTTCAGGAGCTCAGCCAATGTCACTCTAAGCCATCGGAACATGGCAGTCTTGACACCCCCCACCAACTCATGCCAGTACCTCCCTCCACCACTACAGAAATCATGGCTGTCAGCTGGGTGCTGCGACTTGGGCACAGCATCAGAGCCAAGACCCATCTCCACAACTGCCTTCCATGGGTAAAAGAAGCAGCACATGCTCTGCTAACACCAAGAAATGACAATAGCTTGAAATAAACTCAGAGCTCTATTGGAGAATGCTCAGCTGAAGAACTGCAGATGTTAACTATTAGGAAGAGTGACATTTATTTAAGAGATGTAGATGCAAAACACTCTGGAGTGTCAGAACGAGTCTCGGGCTACACCGTGAGAGCGGTGCTACACTGCCATGCTCTCCGCACAAGGCAGAGCCACAGAATCTTTTGCTGGGAGGAAGCTGAAGAGGAGCGCGGCCGGAGACTCCCACGCCTGAAGCAAGCCCCGTCCGCGCCAGGCCGGACTCCGGGGCCGGGCACAGCGCCTGCGAGGGCCGTGCGGCGGCCGCCCGTCCCGCCCGGGCCGGGGGAAGGACAGCGCTGCCGGGATCCGGCGGAAGGGGCGGGCGGCGGCGGCAGCGTGGGAGCGCCATGGGCCGCAAGAAGAACAAGAAGGGTTCTGCCCGCGAGGGGCGGCTGGTGGTGACTTTCGACGAGAAGCAGCGGAGGTGAGGCCGGGCGGGCCCCGGGCGCAGGCGGGGAGGGCGGGCAGCCCCCGGTGGCTGAAAGCCGGGCCGTTCTGTGTTGTCGGCGGCAGGGAGTACCTGACCGGCTTCCACAAGCGGAAGGTGGAGCGGAGGAAGGCGGCGCTGGAGGAGATCAAACGGAAGCTGAAGAAAGAGCAGAATAAAATTAAAGAGGAGGTGAGGGAAGGGTCTCGTGTGCCCCCTCGCCAGGGCGGGCCGTGAGCGGGGCCGGAGGGGCGGGCAGAGGCGCCCCATGACCTGTTTGTGTTCCTCAGCGGCACCAGGAGTATCTGAAGATGCTGAGCGAGAGGGAGGAGGCGCTCGGTACGTGCTGGGCGCTCGGTGGGGAGTGAGGTGGGCGCCCGTGCTCCGGCAGCCTTGGGTGGGTGTTGAGGGCTGGGGCAGGGATGCTCACACGCTATCCCACAGCTGCTCGGGCCTGTCGTGTTCCCCAGACAAGCTGGGCAGCAATCTGAGCAGTGACCCCGCAGCCCTCTGTCCCGGCAGTCATGGGGGTTGTACAGAAAGGAAGGAGCAGGAGGACATCTCCAAGGTGTCACCAGGTCCCCTCAGTGGGGAGAAGGAGCTTGCCCTCCAGGCTCCAGTGCCAAGCCCCTCTGCCCTTTATCCCTGCATGCCAAGGCCGGGTGTAAGCCCAGCCCAGCGTGGTTCATAAGAAACAGGTGAGTTTATCCTGTGAAAAGTTGGGCACTTTGCAGTGTAGGATTTCTTGTGTTCCCAGAGGAGGCTGATGAGCTGGAGCACTTGGTGACATCGCGGACGGAGTCTGTGAACATCGACCACCCAAACCACATCGTAACAGTGACCACCATCAGCGACCTGGACCTCTCGGGGGCACGCCAGCTGGGACTGACCAGCCCCGTGGTAAAGCCTCTTGCTACTTCTCTGTGTCACCTGTACACACTCCTGGGGCTGGTGAGGTAGGGCTGGTGGTCCCTGAGTATGTCCAAGGCCTTGCACAGCTGGCTGGGAACAGGGATGAAGAGGGAAACTCATAACTTTTCTTTTTTTCCACAATTTAAACTGGGCCTCTAAAGAGAAGAAAATGTTCTGTATGAATAGCTCACTCCACACCTCTCTGGAACCCTTTGCTAGTCCCAGCTGACCCTGGTTAAATGAAAAGTGTTACTGGACTTGATTGCAACAGTGTAATACTTTAAAAGCTGATACAAGACAAGCAGCAAGATTTCAGACTTTGCCGAATGGTCCGTCCTTGACCTCTTTCCTGTGTCCTGTTCAGAAATATTACTGTTAGCATGAGGAGGCATTTTTCTCTCCCTAATCCCATGCTTGGACCACAAATAAGGAAACCATTCAGTTCTGGTTGTGGTCACTTTTATTCTCAAAATACATTGTAACTAAGAGCTTGTATTTGTTTCTTAGAGACTCTCAGGTGTTGGTTGTGCTTATATTTTTAAGGTCATCTAATCTGAAAGTCCACTCAGAGACGTCTTGGTGGTAATTTAAGCAAAAGCCAAGACCTTTGGTTCATTCAAGTTTAAACTTCAATCACATGGCCATTAAGATCATGCTGAAGTTTTTGGATCTTGGGGTGGATTACTGTAGCACATCTCTAGTTGTGCCCTTCTGTGGGACTGTGACAGGAAACCTTGGCACTTGGACAGCAAGGGGTGTGGAGGATTAAGAAATCTTCATCTGTGACTAGTCACAAAACAGGATGAAACCAAGAAGGCAGTGGAAACACCAGAATCACAAAAGTGCTTTCTTGTTAAGGGAAAAACGGATGGATCGGAAGAAGAGAAAGGGGAAGAGGTGGTGAACAAGCCTGTGAGAACAATGCCTAAGAAGTCCAGAAACCCCTTCCTGTCTGAAAAGTACGTACGGATTGCTCCATGCCTCTGGAAGCTGATGGCAATGCTGGGTTCCGGGACGCGCGGTGCGGTGCGGTGCGGGCCGGCAGGGGGCGCTGGCGGAGCGCGGCCCGCCCGCCCCGCTGAGCTGCGCTGCGCTGAGCTGCGCTGCGCTGCGCTGAGCTGCCCTGAGCTGAGCTGCGCTGCGCTGCGCTGAGCTGCCCTGAGCTGCCCTGAGCTGCGCTGCGCTGCCCTGAGCTGCGCTGCGCTGAGCTGAGCTGCGCTGAGCTGAGCTGAGCTGCGCTGCGCTGAACTGAGCTGCGCTGCGCTGAGCTGCGCTGCGCTGAGCTGAGCTGCGCTGCGCTGAGCTGAGCTGCGCTGCGCTGAGCTGAGCTGCGCTGCGCTGAGCTGCGCTGCCCTGAGCTGCCCTGAGCTGCCCTGAGCTGAGCTGAGCTGAGCTGCGCTGCGCTGAGCTGAGCTGCGCTGAGCTGAGCTGAGCTGCGCTGCGCTGAACTGAGCTGCGCTGCGCTGAGCTGCGCTGCGCTGAGCTGAGCTGCGCTGCGCTGAGCTGAGCTGCGCTGAGCTGAGCTGCGCTGCGCTGAACTGAGCTGCGCTGAACTGAGCTGCGCTGCCCTGAGCTGCGCTGCCCTGAGCTGAGCTGCGCTGCGCTGAGCTGCCCTGCCCTGAGCTGCGCTGAGGTGAGCTGAGCTGAGCTGCGCTGCGCTGAGCTGAGCTGCGCTGAACTGAGATGAGCTGCGCTGCCGCCACCCCGCTGAGAGGGCTGCGCTCCGTCCGCACCTCACACCCCTCCTTCACCGCCGCACGCTCTGCAGCGAGCAGAGCTTGTCTCTAGGGTTGAAGGTCGGAGGCTTCTAAAGCTGAAAGCTAAGGCATTCTCCGCATTTTTCAGTAGCCAAGTTTTACGGCTGCTTTGAGGGTGTGGAGAGTTGCTTTAACTCTGTGGGGTCTGGGCACCACGATGCTCACAACATTAATTTTTGTTGTCACTGCGCATGGAGAGTTGCAGGTTTCCTGCATAGCTTAGAGTCCCTCTGGGTCTTGCTGTGTCTGGCATCCATTCCTTCTGGGCCACACAGAGCTCTCCAGATATTGTGGTGGTGTCGCCTTGCTTCTGCAGGCTTTGGTCCCCAAACACTTTTCTCTTTCTGCCCTGCACAGAATCTCTTCTCTTACTGCCACGCTGCACATGCACAGCCAGAAGAAGACAAAAAGAAAGAGATCCCAACGCGGGCAAGGCCCACGTAAGAAAATCCAGAAGTCCTGCACAGGGCGAACCACCAAGACACAGCGTCGGAGGCTGACTGGCAAAATGGGCCGTGACCAGGATTAACAGAGAATCTAACGTTCAGACCACCAGCTGGGACAGTGCTCCACATCTGGCCTGCTGCTCTTTGGGGCCCTGTCATTGAGGGCAAGCACCTTGTTTACATGGCATTCTGACTAGCCATTAACCCAGGCCAGTTCAGCCTTTCTGTAGCCTCCTGAGCACTGGCAAGGGTGGCTAGACACTCTACCCATTTATTTTTGCAGTGATCTCCAGCTGAGTGTCTGGGTACCACAGAATCTTAAAAACTTCTGCTGAAGGTTGTGTTCTCTATTTGGCATAACCCTTCTGTCCTTGGCCCCCCCTTTCAGAGCTGATACTTGGCTTTATCAAAGAAGGGGATCTGGGGCAGAGTGCAACAGGCACATCATTGTCAGGGCAATTTGAGAGATTTGGGAGAGCTCTGCTTGCACTCCTGCATCAGTGTCCTGGCATTTCTGCTGTGCAGTAAATCCTTTTTCCATGGAGACGTGGTGTCATCTTGTCTTCTGTGTTTCTTCACCACACAACACAGTGCCACACCTGAATGCAGGGGTACTTTTTGTTTGGTACTTGTGCCAGGTGAAATTGGGTATCTTTGTGAATAAATTTGAAGTATTTTGCTAAGAAAAAAATAAATCTGTGACTTATTTGAAGCATAGTGGAAGCTATGCTAACGCCAGTACCAACTGGAGAGTGGGGGAGGTAATTCCTGGTGTTTAAAGGATATTGAAATCCACTGGTGCTTGGAAAATGGAATAGCTAGGAGCTATTTCTGTGGCAAGGCAGAGCCAGCTAGAGCAGGAATGGCTCATTCCATTGTCTGCTGAATATGCCGATCGTAACTGCGATAGCTCAGGGGAGTATGAAATGCCCTAATGCCCTTGCTGTGTGTGTGTGGCCCTCTCCGGGTGGGAGTGGCACGGGCTGCCCTTGTCCTTTACCTCAGGGTTGCTGCAGTTATTAGCAGCTAATTGCCTTTCTTCTTAGGACCTCGGTGTATGTTTTTTACTGTGGTTGCCCTCAGCAGGGGAAGAAAAAAAATTGTATGGTAGGGATTTAGGAATATCCGTGGCAAAACTGTGAGTGAATCCTCTGAGGAGGAGAGTGAGCCCAGGCAGTATGCTGGCCTCTGTCCTGGAGTATTCTGCCTCTGTCAGCCAAGCCTCCTCCCATGCCATGTGTGCACTGAAAAGGAAATGACAAAGAAAGAAAAGGCCTGTGTGTCCAAAACCCACACCAGAAAAATTTGCAACCCAGCAATGGGCAAGTAAATAGATTCCTCATGCCAGAAATGGGAGAGAAAAGAGTAAAGCAGTGCCTGAGGCTGCATGGAGGAACATCAGAACAATGCTGACGGCCACCAGCCACTAAAGTGAATGGCACCAGCCTGATGTATCTCTCCATCGTTCCTTGTAGGGTGTGCACACAGAGCTGTTCTCCACAGTGTGTTAAGGAGGAGGGTGTGATCTCAACACTGACAGCAGCAGCACAATTTCTGCTAGAGGGAGGCTTCTGGAGAGAGCCAGGCAGCGCATGACACACGTGTTGTGGTAAGGAATGGGGTCCTCTTGCACTTCCCTTTCCCTTCTGAAGAAGGTAATTGCTGAGGAAGTGGACACTGTTATCACTGGTGTCTTGTATGCTTGGATTCAGAGTCCCACCCTGGGCTGAGTTCTTGAGCACTAACACAGAATAAACTCAGTCACATTATTAAGGTGTGTGTGTGGTTTTCTCACCTCACCTTTTAACGCTGTCTTAAAGACCGCTCCAGAAAGGTCATGGGATTTGATGGGTGAGCTTACCTATCCACCTGTCTCACCTGGGGTTCTTGGGTGTTTCAAAGCTGCAAAAACACAACTGGACTGAACTGGATCTCAGCCAAAGTATCCAAGAGGTCCTGTGTGTGGAGTATAAATTATTTCTTGTTCTGGTTTGGGAGTTACATGCTCTAGAGCATTCTGTTCTTGGTGGGTTTGAGAGGGATGAAGGCGATAAGGAGAGGGAAGTTCTGTTTGGAGAGGTGTATCACACCGAGGACACTGCAGCTCAAAGCTAGAGGACAGGGTGACGTCCTTAGTCTGGATCATGCAGCAGCTTTCCCTTCCCTCCAGGACGTAGTGCCTTGTGGTGTGACTGTGGGCAGAAGGTGACCTGTATGCTTCCTCACCCGAGGAGTTTGCTCTGGAGCTGGGATGGCCACTGTAAAAGAAATATACTATCTGTTTGAGAAATCTGCTGGAGTGTGGAATGTGGCTCAGTTCCCTTCCCCAGCCGTAGCAGCCTGGCATTGTAGCTGGGACAGAGCTGGATGACCTCATTGTATTCCGGATGAGGTGCTAAGAGTGGCTTCAGTTTTTGTCATTTTGCTGCCAGGTGATCTAGAAGAATCTCACTTTTAGTTTGCTGTTTCCCTGGCCTAGTAACATTTTTGAGCCTTTCTCAAGTGTCAGCTGAAGTCTCCAACAGCCCCTTCCACACTGAAATCTTTCAGTTCCTGCTAGAAAATGAGTTTTCAAATTAAAAAAAAAAAAAAAAGTATGGAAAAACTGAGAACAGAACTGTTATTTCCTATGCAGCATTAACCATCAGGATTGTTCACTACACTATTGATTTCTCCATTTGATTGATTAAAGCTTTATTCTGTAATGTGAATTACTGACTCAGCCCTAGTCTGTTGCTTTTGTTATGCACAGGGTATACAGTCAGGCTACCCCTGGATATATTGAAGTGAGGATATGAGTTTTCGCACACAAGTCAGTGAGTGAAGTGTTTGCCAGACATGTCACAGTTCATACCAGACTCTGGCTTAAAATTCTTCTTTGCTGCTTCCAGTTGTTTTCAAGATGGGTTTGAGCATTTTGGGGTTTCTTCCTCCTCTTAGCTGCTCAGGAGGAGGCTGCTTCCAAATGTAAGGTACTTGAAAAATATAAGGTACTTGCAAAAATGAACATGCTAGTGCAGTTGCTGCTCCGTAAAGGAAAAGCAGAGACCAGCAGCTCCCTGTGAAGCCCCTTTTCCACAGGCGTTTCGCATGTGGCTTTGCAGTGAGGTCACATCGGGCGCCTGCACATTGATGTGCACATGCCCCAGGCTGGCACAGAGATGCAGGGCTTTGACATGGGCTGCCACACTGGGACTGCCACACTGGGACTGCCATGCCTGATGGCTTTCACTGGCTAGGCTGCAGTTACACACACATACACATACAAAAATATAATTGGGATTACAGAGGATCAAAAGCAGACTGGGAGCCAAAAAGATCAGACAGTTGCGGGGAAATTGGAGCACAGCAAAAGGGAGGAATGGGAGTGTGTGCATGAGCTGTGTGATAATCAGTGCACTGTAGTTATTGCTTTTGTCGTGTATCAAGCTCAAGGCTGTACTCAGTACAGTCACACCGCTGCTTCCAGCGCTGTGTTCCAGAAACGAACTCGAGGAAAAAAATTACTGGAAGAGTGATGAGAACTTTCAGGGACTAAAAGGGAGCTGAATAATGGGTTGTGTGAGATAGATAGGTTTGAGGGGTGGATTGCAGACTGCCCCTAATGAATGAACAAAAATTGAAATTGAATTTTTTGTAACTGTTACCAGCATCGGGAAGAGAAGGAGTTTGAATTGTAGAAGGAGCAGTGGAGGACAGATTTTAAGGGCGTTCTGCTAGAAATAGCGAGGGTCAGGCAGGCAGGGCTTGTTCTTGGTAGGTAAAGCCCACGTTAGTCAAATCTCTCTGAGTGCTGTGGGCAGGCATGACCTGCTGTTGGAGCTGTGCTGGGACACGGTGGCGTTTGGCATCTGTTTCAGCTTCGGGATAACTAACTCTTGGGGTGCTGCCCCGGAGGAGCAGCGGGCAGCCCCTGGGCAGGCGGTGGGGCGGTCCCTGGGGAGGGCAGAGGCCGAGCCGCTGCCGCTGCCGCTGCCGCTGCCCGGGCCCAGCCCCGCCGCTCGCCCGCTGCCCGCGACACGTGGGAGCCCGCGCCGGGGGCGCCATGGCCGCGCGCCGCCGCCGCCCAATCAGGAGGCGGTATTCAAATCACTGCCCGGCGGCGGCCAATCAGAGGGGAGGGGGCGGGGCCGCGCGCCCCGCCGTTCCCACGGCGAGCTTCATTGAGGGGGGAGCGCGGCGGGCGGCGAGGTGCCGGGAGCCGTGGGGAAGCCGAGGTACTGGGGATACTGGGAGCTACTGGGAGCACTGAGCACGACCGGCTGCATGCATGCCAGAGGCCCTGGGGATCGCAGCGTTATCCTGACAGCAGGCCCCAAGGGATGTGGGGAGTGATGATTTGCCCATCGAGGGGGCGGCCCCGCTGCCCCTGCCGCTGCCGCTGCCGCTGCCCGGGCCCAGCCCCGCCGCTCGCCCGCTGCCCGCGACACGTGGGAGCCCGCGCCGGGGGCGCCATGGCCGCGCGCCGCCGCCGCCCAATCAGGAGGCGGTATTCAAATCACTGCCCGGCGGCGGCCAATCAGAGGGGAGGGGGCGGGGCCGCGCGCCCCGCCGTTCCCACGGCGAGCTTCATTGAGGGGGGAGCGCGGCGGGCGGCGAGGTGCCGGGAGCCGTGGGGAAGCCGAGGTACTGGGGATACTGGGAGCTACTGGGAGCACTGAGCACGACCGGCTGCATGCATGCCAGAGGCCCTGGGGATCGCAGCGTTATCCTGACAGCAGGCCCCAAGGGATGTGGGGAGTGATGATTTGCCCATCAGGCCGTGGGGTACCAGGGGTTCCAGCCACGGGTGGCAGTCCATGGGCAGTGGCGGGCAGCGATGTTGGCGTGTTTTGTGCTGCATCCCTGGCAGGGGAGTGCTTAGGCTCCTGTCAAGCATTTTGTGTGAACAAGTAAAGCAAACATGCCCCAGTGTGAGGAAGGATGCTGCAAGGCTGGCACCTAGTGCAACTTGCTGTACTGAAAATGGGTGCACTGACAAACAAAAGTTATAGCTTTGTTTTGGCAGTGACGTTTGGCCTTCGTTGTTTTGAGGAGCAGCCGTAGCCTTGATCAGCTGCTCTGACTCAAATGTCCATGTTTACGGCACCAGTGGCATGTTCACCTCTCAGATGCTGGTCTGATTTCCTGTCCTTCTGTTGGTGCCCCCTCCAGGAAAATTAGGCAGAACCCTCCCAGCTCAGATCACATTCTCAAATCTGAGGACTCACTCTCAAATCTTGCAGGACAGAGGAGGTTATGGTGGGCAGGATGCTTGCAAGAAAACAGAACAGAAATGTGGATCCCAGCTGTTGTGCTAGCAATGCTTGTTACCCTTCAGTTTTGCAGTCCGCTGTCCTACAGGTCTGAAAATTTTAGCAGGATTAACAAGAGTCTCAGTGGGTTTCCAGATTTCCTAAACTGCTTAGAGCCATCCCTTTATGACCAACATAATTAAGAAGAATGGTTTAGTTTTTGTGGTTTTTAAGGGAGAAAGAACACTTCCATCAAACAAAATAGCAGGGCATGTGCATCATTCCCTCTGTTCACAAGGACTGCCAAACAGAGGAGAGTCAGCAGTCATTTCAGAGAGCAGTGCCCCTTCTAAAAGAGGTCTCTGCTAGAGACATTCTTTTATTACCTGTATTTCTATGGATCACCTTGTACCTGGGTTCCCTTTGATTCCACTATTGACAGTTGGGAGCAGCAAACTTCAGTCTGGAAATAACATTCCTGCTTCCACAGCTTCTTCTGCTGCTGTTCCTTCCTCCTTTTTCTCCTGGCTGGCCCCTGCCAGCAGCCCATCAGCCAAAGATCTTCGTCCCTGCTATGCACAATGTCTGGTTCAGTGGATGACGTGCCTTGCATGAACTTTGAAGCCAACATATTTGCAAAGAGCCTGTGCCAGCACTGTTTCCGAGCCGCAGGGGCTCACCAGCATGCTGTCCAGGTGAGCTCCTCCATCCCACCTGCAGGCTATGGACACTTCATTAAGGGCCTCTTTACTGGGACTGCACCTGCCTTTTTAGAGATAGAAATCCTTAAGACAAAGGCTCAGCCATGATTTCTAGATTTCTTGGTGGGGAAAATCTCTATGAGGCATCCCTTTCCAGGCACAAGAATGCTTCATTTAACTGTGCCGTACCAAATCTGGGAACCAAGCTGAGCAGGGAAGTGCTGGACACTGGATGCAAGGGGCTTGATAGCCTTTCCCTGGAAGGGAAAGCAGGGGTGTCACAGATGCAAAGCTACAAGGAGGGAACTGGAGCCTGGCAGAGCAGGGACCCGCCCTGTATTAATCTCTGCTTGACGCTTGCTGGCATTTACAGCTTTGCCTCACCTTAAATACAGTCCTGGTCGATTCTCTATGGCCTCAGCTGTTGGCTTGGGGCCAGGGCTCTGTTCTGTCCCTGAGGCAGCTTCAGCAAGATGCTCCCAGTGGAGAAGGCAGGAGAGGGGTAAATCTCATGGGGTTTTGTGCTCCAGATACCTTGATCTGACATGATGCTTTGGGACAGGACTGGACACACAAGGTACTTGGCTGTCTCTGACTGGGCAGCAGCTGGCTTCATGTTCACAGAGGGTTTCGTGTTGTTTGACGTCCTCCAGGAGCGACTGGCCGGGGATGATGAAATAGTAATGAGCCTCCCTCTCTCTCTCACCCTCTCCCCCTCTCCTCCTGGCCTTGGGCCCTCTAAGGTTACCTCAGCCCTTCACCCTCGATCTGCTCAGAGCTGTCAGCTCTGAGTGAATCCGGGTGCAGGCGAGACGCTGGAGGGAAGGCGGCGCAGACAGCCGGCTCCCCGGAGCCTCCCCCACTGCTGCTCATAAGCCCCGCAGGTAACGGGGGCCAGGGAGGATGCTGAGACGCCTGCAAGCCCTGACAGAGAGAGGCAGAGGCTGGGACTACAGCCTTTTCTGCAAAAATCTTCCTTCCTCTCGGCTCCACTGCCTCTCCCTGAGCTATCCTGCTGGTGAGGGAGAGCAGCTACCAGCAGCATCAGTGCCGACATGGGGGGGCAGATTCCCTGACCCCTCATGCACACATGCAGTCTCTGGGATGTCCGCAGCATTCAGCATCAAATAGGAGCGTGCTGGGCCTCCCTGGCCTCGGTGTAGGAGAAAAATCTCAACGGTGGGCTGGGAGAGATATCAAGAGCCCTGGAGGCCAGGCTGCTCTCAGAGGAGGTAGAAGGAGCAGGCATTTCCAAGGGGCAGCCTCCATCCTCATCCTTGGCACGCTGACAGCACCATTGCACCCCTTTTTCCTCGCAGGATCATGGCACGGAGGTCACAGGGCGAGATGCCTGCAGCGACGCAGCCCCAGGAGAGCCCTGGGACTCCCTCCATATTTTAGCCCCGCAGTGCGAGGTATACGTGTGTGTGGGCCCGGCGGAGGGCACGGAGCGGTGAGTACCAGCCGGGAGCCCTGCTGCTCCAGCAGGCCCCTTCGGGGGGAAGAACGGAGGAGGGGGAGCGGGAAGCCAAGCAGGGGGAAATCAGCTGCCTTTTTCCTGATGCTCTGCACACTGGTGCCTGGAAAAAGGTCTGAGAAACCCCTGTGCCATGCCCTCTAACCATTCCTCTGGGCTGACCCTGGAGAGGTCAGGGGGCCCCTGAAAGAGTCTTCTTCATCCTCATTCCCTCCAGAGCAAGGATGGTGGTCTCAGGATCTGCCAGCCTCTGCCCATCCAGTAGAGACTGAGTCAGTGTGGCTTGGGCTGCCAGTGCTGTCACTCGCCCCTGAGCTCTGTGGGCTGTGGTGACCACCAGCTGTCCTCTCTCCCTGCCCCACAGCTGGCACGAGAGCAGGCGATATCCCCCACTCAGCCCCGGAGCTGAGGGCGAGCACAGAGAAACTGGCACCGACCCCAGCGCCTGTGCTGAAGCCAACTCCACGCTTGCCAGGGTGAGATGGGGATCTCTGGTGGTTTGGGTTATTTTGGTCTCCCCAGCTCCCTTGGCCCTTCAATGCCGCTTTTGCTGGGCCCATTCAGCAGGTTCCTGGGCACACAGGCATGTTGAATTTGCCCCTCTGGCTCTCCTGCCTTGGGCAGATGCAAGAAAGAGCCCATCATGTGCAGGGAGGTGGATTTGATGATCCTTATGGGTCCCTTAAAACTTGAGATATTCTGTGATTCTAAGGGGGGATCAGCTGAGACTCTTAGTTCCCACAATGGAGGCTCTCCCCCTAAAGAGCTCATGAGATTTGCTCTTGGATACTCCCATGTGGACTTTTCTATGTTGTTTCTTGCCATCATTGGTCTGGCATCATCTTACAGATACAGAGCTCCTTTTCGGGTTCCTTTTTACCAGCAGCTTTGAGCTGAACGGGCTGTAAGTTTTCATATATACTCTTACCTCCTTCCAGCCCACAGAAGCTACTAGTCCCCATTGCAGAGATCTGCCCTATCTTGTCTCCCAGGAAGGGGAAATGACCCGGCTGTGGGACAACACTTTGGGATCAGGCAAACGGGACATGATGAGCTACTTGGGCCATAAGGAGGAGGTGCGGTCACGAGCCCCACAGGCAGACAGCCCCAGGTGGGCTCAGCCTGTTCCCTCTGGATCCTGGGTGAGAACTGAAGCCCAGGGCTTTAGGAAAGAAATCTGTCCACTGAAAGCAGGTACTCTTGGTTTGCTCCTGTGTGAGATCCTGGTTCTGGTTTGCTTTCCACCCAAGGGTCTCTGAGGTTCAAGGCAGATCTCTGTTTAGGTTTAGCATCTCTTTATCTAATTCTGGTCCCAGGAAGTGTTCAACACATCCATGGGCACCGTGTGAGAGTCCATCTGTATGTGTGCTGTCTGCGAACCGTGGGCGTCTCGGGTGCTCTCTATCTGCATGGTTTGGCATGTCCTCGGCTCGAAGTGTTCCAGTGCTCCCACCCTGCCTCGAGGGAGTCTGGGTTTTATCTCTGCCCTCCTGGACCATTTCTAGCTCTCCTCCGAAGACCTGCTTTGCCGTGGACGTGGTGGCATCCCGCGTCGCTCGCGCCTCCCCCAGTAACGGCCTTCTCCCCGTCCCAGAGCGCCGTCCTGCCAGCCAGAAGCCCGAGGAGAGCTGGCCAAAGCACCGAAAAACAGACCCTCCCTGGGCATCCACCCTGCCGCGCGCCCCGGCCGGCTCCCCGCCGGCCCGCAGCAACCTGCTGGGTGGCAGCGGGTCCCTCTCTGGCCCACGGCTCCGGGAGTTCCATGGGCACGGTGGGGGAGCAGAGGCACGGCACGGGCTGGAGAGGCAGGAGTACACGGTGCTGGCAGACCTGCCCAAGCCCAAGCGCCTCGGGCAGCGGGACGCTGCTGACCGCTGTGGTTCCCGGACACTCAGCCCTGGCCGAGTGGAGGTGGAGAGGATATTTGGATGTGAACGCAGGTGAGAAGTAACGGGACTCCTCAGTGGTCAGAGGCAGGGGATTGCCCTTCCATGCTGTTGGGGGGGCCCCCTCCCGAATTGCCGTTCTTCAGGAGGAAGGCAGGGCTAGATGGCAGAGCTCAGCTTTCAGCTGTGCTTAAGTTTCCCTCAAAGCAAGGGTTGAATCTAGGCTCAGAGCCTCCTCCATTGCAGCACACGGGCAGCTGAGGCTGTTGGAAAGGTGGAGCTAAGCTGCACTGCTGGAAAGGAGCAGCCCACCTTTCTCATCCTCACAGCCACCTGGAAGCTGCAAGACGTGCTGCAAAGCAGGGCTCCCCACGGTAAAAGGGCCAGGAAAGAGGTGTTCCCCAATCCAAGCACCAATAGCTCCCCAGGGATTCCACATTCACTGTAGGAGGCACTAAGGAAATGATAGGGGATGCCAAGAAGTACCCAGTAGCTGTTTAGGCTTTAGCTGGAGGAGCGAGAGTGACTCCAGTACTGGTAGCACAGGGCAGGAGGGGTCATAAAGAGGGAATGTAAAAGTATCCTGGGCAAGTGGGTGGGATGTGAAGATGGAGGGAAGCTTGAGGAATAGTGTGAAGAAGACACGGGTGAGGCAGCAGGATATGAAAGCGGAGGTGGTTGGTGGAGACAGAGAGAGGCTACAGCACTCACGGTGTCTGGGGCAGGTGCAGGTCGGTGGGGTCAGGCTAAGGTGGAGCAGGGTTTGCAGTGGTTCTGCTTCCAAGCTGAGCAGGGTGGCAGCTGGAACAATTGTGTGTGCCCACAGGAAATCAGAGACACTGGAGGCCTTCCAGGCTCTGGAGGAGGGCCGTGTGGAGCGGCTCGATGGCAAGACGCCGGTGCCACCCAGCAAAGGCCACCTAACTCGGAGGCGGTCCAGCCCCAACCTGCCCAGGGAGGTGAGGCTTGGCTGCACAGCAGGACCTCATCCAGCTCTGCAAGCTGAGTTGCTTTTTCCTGTCACATTTTCCTCTTCTTCTGCCATGTGCTTCTCTATTTCATTCTCCTTCTCCCTCTTCCCTTTAATCCCAGATCTCCCTCTGTCATGGACTGGGACCCTTGGCTCTTAAAATGCAGCAGCCCTTTCACCCTTTGGGTGCAAGAGGCTTCTCTACAGTGTGGACTGGCTCCATGCACAGGAATGCAACTGCTCTCTGGGGAACCATTTAACCAAATCACCTGCCAGCCCTAATCCCATCTTGTCCTGCTCATTGGCGCTTCTTTAAGAGGATCCCTGCTCTCTCTCCCCTGTGACCCAGGCTCAGCGACTCTCCTGGCAGCTCGAGCAGCGCAGCAGAGACCCCAAGGAGCCCCGGCGTTCCCCCAGCCCAGCTCGGCACCCCGAGAAGGCCATCAGGACCAGGGGGGACTCCCCACGCCCTGCCAGCCCTAGCTGGCTGCTGGAGAGAGGCAGCCGGAGCCCACGCTCCGCAAGCCCATCCCGCAGGCCGGAGAGGAGAGCAGGGGAGCCCGTGAACCCTCCCTGTCGCACTGAGAGAAGCTGGAGAAGCCGAGGGGAGCCTGCCCGCCCCCCAAACTCTGACAGGGGCCGAGCCACCTGGCAAGCAGGGGGTATACGGCAAGCACTGGAGAAGAAGAGCCGAGGGGACTCCCTGCACCCCACAGGTGCTGGGAAGGGCTCAGATAACGTCAGGCTGAGCCGGGCAGGGCCACCACCACCACGGGCCCTCAGTCCTGGGAGGCGTACAGAGAGCACGAGGAAAAGCCAAAAGGAGATCTCCCCTCCCAGCTTGGTGCGGGGGGCAGAGAGGCAACGAGTGAAGCCGGGGGAGCCGCCGCACCTAGCAGGGCCCAGGAAGCCATCGGAATGCAGCTGGCAGAGCCTCCGGGAAAAGCTGACCTCCTCCCAGCCCACAAAGGGCACCAACAGTGACTGGAAAGGCCAGGGCAAGCCCCTGCGCCCCACAAGCCCAACACGACCACTGGAGCAGGACTGGAGGGGCCGGGGGGATGCCCACCAAGCACAGGCGTGGGAGAAGGACTGGAAGCGCCAAGAGATGCCCGTGTGCCATGCAGATGTGATGCGCCAGCTGGAAAGGGACTGGAAAAATCCTGCTAGATGTCTGGATGTGGGACTACGGCCGGATGACAGCTGGAAAAGGCCTGAGAGTCCAGTACAGCATCTGGAGGAGGACTGGAAGGGTCCCGAGCACGCACGAGATACACACAGCCCTGAGAAGCCATTGGAAACTGACTCGGGGAAGAAGAGTCTTCTCATTTACCATGTGAGTAGGGCAGGAGCCGGAGGTGATGGGGACCCTGCAAGGCCTAAAACTGGCAAGCACAAACTGGGTGGGTCCACTGGGTTGCAATTATGTGCACCCTGATTCCCTCGGATCCTCTGCTTCTCCAGGGAAACTGCCTGGCACTGGGGGGAGGGAAGATGCTTTCTTCCCTGCCTCACGCCAGGAGATGGATGCTCAGATCTAGGAAACTGAGGTAAGGACTGAACCCCAATGGCTTCAGCTCCTGCTTTCTCCCCTGCAGCCCCAGCTGGGTGGAAGCACCTTCCCATCACAAAGCAGCACTGGCTCCTCAGGAAGCCCGCAGCCACATTTGAATGCCAGTAAGAAGTGCAACAAGGTAGGGGCCAGGCCCTGGGTATCGTGAGAAAGGGCAGCTGCCCTTCTCTGGGGGTCACTGAGGGCAGGACCTAGGTCTCCAGCACTTGATCTGAGCATGGTGCTGCCTTCCCCTGATGTCCTGAACGCTGTGCTCACCAACATTCCCCTTCACTTTGTCCTTCACCCATTTCTCAGGTAGGGAAACTGAAGCACAGAGCCTTTTTATAAAGCCAGAGAAGGGCAAACAGTAGACCTGGGACTAAAGTCTCAGTACAGCTGCTTTCCTCTGCTTTATTATTGGCCAGTGCTATGATGGCACCGAGGGTTTTACAGGGATGAAGTGGGCTTTAGTGGTGTGAAAGAAGATACCGTGTATTGTGTTGGCACTCCTGCAAAGTGGCATTGCAGGAGCTATGGGGGGCTGCAGGAAGTATTCCAGGAGCCCATGTAGCTGGCAGCTGCACACAAGTTCCTGCCTCTGTCCCCCTCTGCGCACATCAGTCATCTCAGCCAGGTCATCCTCTGCTAGGACCTGCCTTTGTTCTTTATACAAGGACAAACTGCAGCCAGGAAAGAGGCTGTCAAAGGCCTCTGAAACTCGAAACGGGTGACATCCTCTCCCTCACTTCCCTGCATCAGGCCAGAGAGGAGCCCAAAGCCCTGAACTCACCCTGTACAACCGGGCCAGATCGCCCCAGCTGTGCCAGGTTTCTTCAGCACTGAGCTCTGGCACCTTCCCTTTGCCTTGCAGCAAGAAGCATCACCTTGGTGTGATTGCACAGTAGAGCCTGGCATATTGTGATGCACAGCCCCTCTCCCCTTTTCCTTTGGGACCCTCTCTAGCAATTCCCAGCGGCATGGCTTTCCAGGGGCACTGGGACACTCCCTGTGACCTCCTACCACCCCTGCCATGAGCCCAGAGAGGTTCAGTTCGCTGGATAAAACCGAGCGGCCCCAGGCTCCAAGGCGAGGACTCCATTGTGTGCACTGCTGGAAACCCCTGTCTTCGAAAAATCCCAGCCTGGGAGCAAACCCTGCCTGGGTAAGGGCTGGGCTCCCGGCAGTCCCTTCCCGGGGCAGCAGCGGCTGAACCCGTCCCTCCCAGGGCTTCACCTTTCCCGGGCCAGCGAGGCGGGAAAGGGACACGGCTCAGCCCCAGCATCGCCCCCGTCCCGTCCCGTCCACAACGCCCCGGGGCCACCGCCCCTTTCCGTGCGGACCGGCGGCCTCGCCCGCCCCGGCGGCTCCATTGGCTGCGGGCGGTCGGGGCGGCGGCGGCGGCTGCCATTGGCCTGCCCGGGTCCTCCCAGGAAGTTCTGGGGGGAGGAAAGAAAAGTTTTTTGGGGTGGTTTTCTTTTTTCCCCCCCTCCTTTCCTTTTCCTTTTCTTTTTTTCTTCTTAAAAAAAAAGAAAAGAAAGAAAAAAGAAAGAGGCGCGCGGGGATCGCGGGCGGGCGGCGGAGCGGGCATGGTGGAGCCGTGGCAGCCGCCCGGGCGCTGAAGCCGCCCCGCCGCCCTGGCTGCCAGCGCCCGGCCCCGCCGCGACCCCGGCCCCGGCCCCGCCGGCCGCGGCGCCCCCGCCATGACGGTGAGTCGGGATTTGGGGTTCGGGCTTGGCGGGCCGTGATCGCGGGGACTCCTCCTGCGGAGCCCGGGGGACAGCCCGGGGCTGGGAGGGGGCGGGGGACCCCAGCTGTCAGCCGCCGCCTGCGGGGCTCTCTGGAGCCGCAGCTCCCCGGGGAACTGTGCCCCCTCTCTCGAGAACCCCTGTGGCGGTTCTTCCTTGGTCCCCTTCCCCATCACCGCCGGGGTCCCCCCAGAGCTCCCCGTGGGCGCTTCGGCCCCGGTGGGCACCACCCACCCCGATAGGCGTGAGCGTGGACCGGGCTGAGGCCAGGCCAGCTCAGCGCACCTATGACCGCAGTCGGATGCGAAATTGGTGCTCCCCCGGGCGTGGGGAGCTCCGGCTCCCTGTGGGAAACAGATGCGGTTTGGGGCAGGGAGCATCCCACCCCTGGGGCGAACCTTCCTTGGTGCAGGCGGCTGCCGGCCGCGAGCGAGCGGGGTAAGGGAGGTGACAGGCTGGGCTGTGCCCGCCGGCGTTTCGCACGGGGGCGGTGGGAAAGGGAGAGCCCGTCGTCGCTGGCTCTTCTCACTGCACGTGTAGATTCGGGAGCTGCATGTGTGCTCGGGCTGGGAGTGATTTTGCTTTCGCCCAGCTGAGCTGGAGCGGTTTTGCTTTGTGTTTTGGCCTGAGGCCCGCGCCTTATGAAGTGGGTTCCCTTTTTAGAGGAGAGGAGACATTGTGCTTTCCGGGAGGCTTGAGAGCCCCTTGCACCATCTCCCGAAGGTGGGAGGAAGCAGTGCCTCAGAGCCTACACTGCTCAGGAGATTTTGGGAAGAGCAGGAGGCAGGTTGATGACAAAGGCTGGTGATGAAAGGACACACCTGACTATCCTGCTTGGACACTGAGCTTTCTCAGCCTCCTGCAGCCTCTTCTCCTCCACTTCTCCATCCTGGCGCCTCAGTACCACCCGGGAGCAATTCCTTTGCTCCCACCCTGTCCCTTTTCCTTCTTTGGTGTTTACATTCTTCGGATACTTACAGACTGTTATCACCTTCCCTGTAGCCCTTCTTCAACCAGAGCAGGCAGCAGCCGCTCCTTAACCTGCTGTTGCAAGCCAGTCTTTCCAGAAATCACCTATGTCCCCAGCTACCTGAGAGCCCCTCCAGTGCCTTTCCCTGGCCAGCTGTGGGGCTGAACATAAAACTTTGAAGGGTATGGATGCAACTGGGCAAAATCACTGCCACCACCTCCCAAGCCCTCCGCAGCCCCGAGCTGCAGGGCCGCGCGTTCTGCCGGGGGTGCATCCTGCCACATCATTGCATCTCTGGCACCCGGATCTCTCCCAGCAGCTCGGCTTTCCTGGATGTTTCCTCCTCCCACTGCTGGGCTGTTTCCTCTGGATGAGGGGTTCTGTTTGAGCTCCACACTCATCTCAGCTTTTATGCTGGGTGAGGAAACTGATTTTGGTTGTGGGGAAGGTAAGAAAAGTGGCTTTAAGCACTTTGTGTATAGACTGAGGCCTTTACTTATGGCGCTGACTCCGCTATGACAAGAATAGTTCCAAGACAATTCTGTAGAGCTGCAGCTTTGTGTCTAAGGCTGGCAGGGAAGGCAGAAACCCTGTGCAGTTTGCCTGCTTGGGAAAAGCCCTCCAGGGGGATTTTCTGGCCCCAGGACTGCACTGGGGGCAGCAGTTTTGGCAGGACTTCATGGCAGTTTTTCCAGCGGCATGCATCCCATTAATATTAATTATTTTGGCACCTAATTCTTTGGGATTGTAAATCCTCAATAAGATGAGACCCAGCTGATCTGTACAACAGTCCCACTGTCTCCCTGTATTGTTTTTCTGCCTCCATGGAGCCTGCCCATCTCTTTCTCTTCTGTTGAGCGCACGTGCGTCCCAGGAGGGGGCTGGTTGTACTTTGATGTTTTGTCTCCTTTCCTTCCCTCTCACCACTCTGAATTCAGAGCTGGAGCTTAAGTCACCGGACTGGAAGGAATAACGGGAAAAAGGGTGGAGCTGCTGCCGCAGAGAAAGAATTAATTTTTGGGGTGCTTTCTCAGGGCAACAATGGAGCCACCATAGATCTGGGTTGATGCAGGTGCATAAATCCCCCTTGTCTCCTGGCTGCCAGCAGTGCCTGTCACTTCAGCAGCAGATGAGGTTTGGGAGCCCCCCACGTCCTTTCGCTCTGGTTTCCCTCCCTTCCCAGGGAGCTCAGGACTGCCGGATGCTTCTGGCCAGGCCTGAAGCTGCAGCAGGCGGTGACCTCCCCTTGGCAGGACTCCTTGCTCCTGCTTGAACCAATAGCCAGAGCGCCAGGGTGGGCCGGCACATACTCTGCTCTTGCCGCCCCATAACCTTGGGTGTAACCCACGAGCAGCAGCTCAGGGAGATGAAAGCAGGGAAAGGCTTGGCCTGGCTGTACAGCCAGGGAGCTGGGCTTGTGGGGCAGTGTGGCTGGCCACTGGGCTTGTTCTGGGGATGTAGAGTGGCCGTCGGCTGCTGAGCCACCTCCTTCTCTCCAGCTCCGTCTCAGCTGGTGGTTGTGACGTGTAGGGACTGCTGGTGGCTTGCACAGGACTGGCAGGTTTGGTGCTGGACCTCTGGGAGGTCCAGCTCTGGTACCGTGGCTTCTCCAACTCTGTCCCTGCCTGGTTCGGCTGCCTGAGAAGGGGCAGGTTGGCAAACTGACTTCCATGGGAGAAGAGGCGTTGGACTGAATTCTTTGATGGTGCAACTTCCTGGGAGCTGGCAGGGGTGGGAGGAGGGACTAGCTCGAGCCTGTTTGGCTGGGGCCAAAGCTAGGGAGAGAGGTTCCCCTGAGTCAGCTCTCTGGTGCTCCACCTTGGGAAGAAGATAAACTGGTTGGGATGCTGCAGCAGCGACATGAGGTTAGGAGGAGGTAGAGAGTGCGTGGAAACTTCTTTGTGGCACAGGGTAATCTGGGTGAAATTCTCTTCATTCTTATCTTCTGTAGCTGTGGCTGGGCAGAGGGCAGACTCTGTAGGTGGGGGGGAGCAGACAGAACTGGGTAAGAGAAAAACTCTCAGAATCTCAGAAAGGGTTGAACCTTGGAGGGAGAGGGGAGAGGATCAGGCACTGACTTCAACTCTACCCTGGGGCACATCGTTTAAAGTCAACGTGTTTTCACAGCTGTTGAATTGCCTCCTGTAGGTTTTTGGTGAGAGCTGAGCTACTATGTTTTTAATAAATGATTGGTGGTGAAGTTACCAGAGGGACGTAGCTCTGGGGCATGGACAGCTAGGGTTGGGACAAGGCGTGTCTGGTTCTTTGTGGCTTTGTCTCCATCTCTGAGGCAAGCCCCATTGGTGGTGGTGGAGCACTCCCTTCTGCCCACTCTCCTTGTCCCTGCCTCCCCCTCTCTGAATAAATACCTCTGAGGCACCTTGTGGAAACCTCTTTGCTGCATATTTTCCTTTACTTTTTTTGAACCTCTTCCCTTATCTCCTGCTTCCTCTTACAGGAATGACTGCTGCTGAGAGCTATGCCCAGTTTTCTTTTGCCATAGGGTTGCATAGCCCCATGAGTTTCCTAAAAGGCTATTCCCATTTTTGTTTGGCCACAGGGGACTCACCTTCCACCAGTGGCATGGAAAGCCCTTTTGTGGGTCACTCCAAGACAGTAATTCTCTGTTTTTTTTCCAGCCGGATCTTCTCAATTTCAAGAAGGGATGGATGTCCATCCTGGACGAGCCTGGAGAGGTAAGCCTCAGATGAGAGTCTTCCTCTTCCCCTATCCCCTGCTGCTGGAGAGCCCTGGTGAGCCAGCTGATTTCCTTCCTCCTTGTTTACTGAGGTATCTCCTGCTGGGAAAGGCAGTGGGAAACTTTTGGTGGAGGTGCCTTGCTTGGTGTGTGGACACAGAGGTTCATCGAGTGCCTCTCTCCCAGCTGAGGATCACGAGGGGGATCTGGGAGGGAGGAGGGGGAAGAGAAGGCCGAGAGGTCATAGTGCAGAGCGTCCCTCCTTGTTCCTCCGCTTTCCCTGGTAACTGCCTATCCATTTTCCTCCTGTCTTTTCCCTTCCCTCCCCCTGCCCGATGCGCCTGCAGTGGAAGAAACATTGGTTCGTGCTGACCGACTCGAGCCTGAGGTATTACCGGGACTCGAACGCAGAGGAGGTAAGCATGGCCGGCCTTTCACCAGCCCTTCCTTCCTTCCTGGCCAGGGCAGAGGAGCACAGCTCTGGCGTGACCAGGGACAAGCAGCAGCACCATGTCCTCCTGTAGGATGGCTGAGGTGCCAAGCTGTTCTTTGCCAAGGGGTGATGAAGAGGATGAAGGCAGGGTGGCAAAGTCTGGGGGGACTGTCAGTGGAGGGAGTTGGGGAGAAGGGCTGGTCCTGTGGCTGGGTATGTGGGATGCTCTCCATCCATGCTGCTGGCAGCCCATGCTGGGCTGGGGAACTGGGCCTGGTTCCCAAAGACCTGAGCCTGGCTCCTAGGGAACCGTGGGATGAAGGCAGAGGTAGCCTTTTTCAAAGCTGGCTGCGCACTGATGTCCTAGCGGGTGGCTCTGCTTGCAGGCTGATGACCTTGACGGAGAAATCGACCTCCGTTCCTGCACGGATGTGACGGAGTTCGCGGTGCAGCGCAACTACGGCTTCCAGATACACGTGAGTGTCCGGCAGCAGCGGCACCGAGGGACATGGGGTGGGAATGTGTGCTCCCTCCTGTGCTGAGATGCTGAGAGGCAATTCGTACAGATCTTGTGGCAACTTGGTGGCCCAAGGTTGTTTTTTTGACACATGGGTGACAGTGCTCTGGGACATCAGGGCTGCCTGCCTGCAAAGGAAGGAAGGAGGAGGAGGAGGCTTTGCAGGGCTGGTTGAAGGCTGTGCTGGAGGCAGTCCAGGAGCCAAGCTAAATGCCAGGAGTGTCTCAGTGTGTTGGCCAAGGCAACTTTTCCACAGCTGCAGGGGGGAGTGGTGAGCACTGCAGATCTCGATGTAACCTGGCTGACCATGCTCTGAGTGACAACCTGTACCCTGGATCCAGCCGCAGTACGGTTCTGTCCTTGGCTATTTGTTGTAGCAGCAGGAAGTGGCTGCTAAGGCAGCATGAGAAATGTTATTTCTGTGGGTGTGCAGGGATGGGCACTTCATGGTCTGGGTTTCCCTGCTGCTGTACACCCGTGCTGGCACCTGAACAACTGGATTGCACCCGTGCATGTTTGGCCCAGTGTGCTAAGGTTTCTTTTGCCTTTGCTTGGAGATGGTCTCATGAAGGATCCACTTCCAACACCCCTGCCACCTCTCCACCTGCCCCAAGAGCCTGAGAGAGGGTGGCCTTTCTAACAGCCCAGCACAGGTGTATGCAAGTGGCTGTGGGTCTCAGGGAGCAAGAGGGAGCTGCTGCACATCCCCTGGGTGCTGACAGGGCCTCTGTCACCTCCCTGTTGCAGACAAAGGATGCCGTCTTCACCCTGTCAGCGATGACCTCTGGCATCCGGCGCAACTGGATCGAGGCCCTGAGGAAGAATGTGCGCCCAGTCAGTGCTCCAGACGTCACCAAGTAAGAGCTGCCAAGTGCTGCTTGTCCTCTGCTCCCTTGCTGTCCCTCTACCCTGACTGGCAGAGGCAAGGAAGGTCCCTCTGGAAATCTCACCAGTCCCAGAGCATCCCTGCCCTCTGCTCCTTCTGAAAGTGGTTTGGTTACACCAGCCAGTGACAGGGGTTGAGAGCCTGATGGCTCCCTTCCTTGTACCTGCTTTTTGCCTCACCACATAAGTTTAGACTAGTTTCTCCACCAGCATAGCTGCAACCAGGATGGATCCTTGCTTCCTGGTGGAGAAATCCATTTCCCTGAGGGATGGGGTGCAACAGGCCCAGCTCTGCACTCAGGGTGTGGTTTTGTAAGGCTGGGCTGAGTGAGGGTCTGAGCCTTGAGCAGCTGGCAGTGCCTCTGCTGGCATCCTTTCCCACACGGTGCCTCTCCTTCACCAGTTCCTGCTCTGCTTTCAGACTCCCTGACTGTGACAAGGAGAACTTCCGTAACTGTGTTCCCCAGAAAGGCTCACTCCGGACGGAGGAGCAGCAGCGGCCGGGCTCAGGCTCCGAGGGGAGCTCGAAGGGCAGTCACTGGAAGGCGGAGGGGCAGCGACATGCCTTTGACTATGTGGAGCTGTCTCCCTTGCCACAAGACCCTGGAAATCAGGGCTCCCTGCAGAGGACGAAAGGGAGCTTGAAGGTCTCCGACCGAACTCCCAGGTATGAGGAGCTGGAGCGGGATCTGGCCATGCGTTCAGAGGAGAGGCGGAAGTGGTTCGAGACCCCCGATGGCAGGGTCCCCAACAGCGATGGCCCAGCAGGGGACCCTTCCCGCAAGGCCGGGGAGCAGGACCTCCCCACTCCTCCACTTTCGGAGGACCAGCGGATCCGTCTGAACGAGGAGATAGAGAAGAAGTGGCTGGAGCTGGAGCGCCTGCCCTTGAAGGACTTGCGGCGGGTGCCCTTGACAACACTGCTGAACCAGAGCAAGGGGGGCCAGGGAGACACCAATGAGGCGCTGAAAAAGGAGGTAAGAGCATCGCTCCTCTGAATCTCTGGGATTCTGATGGCCCCTTAATGTGGTGCTTGGCTACAGGAGGCTCTGCAGAAGAGCAAGGCAGAGGTGCAGGGAGATGTAGGTTCTTTCTGGCTCCTCAAGTGCATGGAAGCTTTTGGAACCTGGTAATGCAAGGCCAGAGGCCAGCTCTCACACACCTGCAGAGGTTCCCCAGAGCATGTTTTGGTCCAGGATAATTTATTTGCTGGCACTACTTGTGTGGAATCTATGTTTCCTGGGAGTACATTCACAGCCTTTCTTCTCTGGCTATTCCCAAGCCTGCAAGCTCTTCACCTGCCAGCCTTTGAAAGGAGCCATGCTGTGGTGGTTTCCTCCAGCATGGATCCCCCTCTGAAAGCTGGGATGTGTCTTCCCTTCCTTGCTGGCACTAAGCAGGCTGGGGCTGACTTTGCCAGTGTGGTCTCTTGGCAGGCTGCTGGGGAAGCAGAGGCCTCCACTGGCCATGTGTTGTCCTCCCCATCCCTAAGCCCAGGGTTTGGATGTGGCACATTGGTCAGGCCATGGCACTTTTCCACCCTTGGCTGAAGATCTTTCTCTGTCCTCCCTGGCACAGATCCAGTCACTGCGGGCACAGCTGGAGTCCTGCCGGGCCAGAAACGAGAGCCTTCGGGAGGCAGCAAAATCCCAGGGGGACAGCCATGTGCCCCGAGGGTACATCTCACAGGTGAGTAGAGTGCCGGGCCTGGGGCTTGGGGGGTCACTCCCAGTACCAAACTGGGAAGTTCTGGCACACAGCTTATTGCCGAGCAGTTATCGCTAATCATTGGGTTGCCATGGTGACCCTAACTGGGCCCATTTGTAATCAATGTTAATTACATAAAGGCTGATGCATGTTGCCTGGCCTTAAAGGGGCCAGGGTTATAAAGGGAGAGAAGGATAATTTGGGAAGAGGTGCAGGATCTGTGTCCTGCTTTACATGTGGGCACGATGCTGTCCTGGGCTGTGGGGTGAGCCATCCCCCGGCTCAGGAGGGCGTCAGCAGCTTCCTGCTGAGCCTCTGGTCATTCCCTGGTGGTTTGGTGCTCACCACATGTGGTTCTTGCTAACTGGGGCTCGCACGTGTCTTGTTAGAAGCAGTCAGTCAGTCAGCCAGTCCCTGGGGACAGCCCCAGCCCTGAAGGTCACTTTGACAGCACAGCCCATTCGTTTGCTGGGACAGCATGTGGGAGAGCCAGCAAAGCAGAATTTGCTCATGCTTCATCCTCTCACTTCTCTCTGTTTATTTATTTTCCCCTCTCATGGACTGATCCAAAGCAAGCAGGGTCACATCCCGCAGGGATTTCCTGTGTGGAGGCTGCCGTTTGACCATAGAGTGGGATTTTCAGGATGGGCCTTATGTGCTGGAAGATACCGGGGCAGAGGGGGGTGGCAGGGCAGGAAACTGGGGCTGGTGAAGTCTGTTCCACAGCGTTGGCTGTACCTAGCACAGATAAAGAAACCCACAAGCCTTGTAGTACCCAGCCCAGACACTTACCAGACTCTGTGTTATCGTGATTTAATATTTACAGCTTACAGGCCTCTTTATGGTCCAAAAAAAAAAAAAAAAGCAAAAGCAGTGGGGAGGAACTTCTTTATCTTCCTAATAACTTGGCTCAAAAAGACAACATTTCACATCTGAGACCAAACTTGGCCTTTCCCCAAAGGATTCACTCTCTCTGTCTGCCAAGGGTTGCAGCTGGTCCCTGGATAGATCACCAGATTGATTCCTCACCTTTTCCTGTGTTGTTCTGTGAAGCTTCCTAGCTCCCCTCATCACAGCAGAGAGGAGTAGCCAGGAAGGGTTTGCATTCACACAATGTGTTCCAGTGTCTTTTGTATGAGCCTTAGTCCTCAGATGGCAAGGAGCTGTTGGGGGATGTGATGATGTCTTAGCTCTCTGCTGATGTCCTTGAGGCCCAGGCTGTTAATCATAATGACATGGTTTGTTGGTGAACAAATCCTTCCTCAGAGGCTCAGGGAGGCACTGCCAGCATGTGGAGGAGGAGTGAAGGCGTAGTGCCAAGGTGGGAACCTCTTTGCTTTGCTCTAGCTCGAGTTAATCATAGCACTCAGCATAGAAAGAACCATCCCCTTGGTCTCAGAACCATGAGAAAGGAGGGAGAGCTGTGTGAGGAGGATCCCTAACCGCTAGGCTGTGGGGAGGGCTCTTTGGCAGCCTCCATCATGTCTCAGGGTAGTGCAGGGTGTCACTTTTCAGGAGAGGAGGCTCAGTTTTCATTGATTCCAGGGGGTGCAGCTTCATTTAAAAGGCAGATACTGAGATGCAGTTCCCACTGTTGATCTCTTCCAGCCAGGCAGTGCAGCCTGGTGTAGGGTTGGGACTGTGGTGTTGGGCATGTTATTCCCAGCTCTTGGACCAAGAGGGATGTTCCTGTCTTGCTTTAGTTTTAAGAGCTACAGGAACATTCTTCCTCTGTAAAGCACAAAGGGGAGTTGCAAGATGTGTATCCCTGTAAAATGGTTGTGTTCAGTGATTAAAGTGCCACCTCACTTTCAGAAGGACAAGACCCTCCTGGGAAGTAGTCTCACTTCTTTCAAAATGTCCCTGGACTTGGAGCCAGGTGTCTGTCCTGGACCAAGCCCTTCCTCCTTCTCTTCTGGTCTCTCACACCTCCTTTCCTCCTCACAACAGGAGGCCTGTGAGCGCAGCCTGGCTGAGATGGAGTCATCCCACCAGCAAGTGATGGAGGAGCTGCAGAGGCACCACCAGCGGGAGCTGGAGCGGCTGCGGCAGGAGAAGGAGCGGCTCCTGGCAGAGGAGGCAGCGGCTACGGCAGCAGGTAGGAGCAAACACCACGCTGTGCCCCTGCTCAGCTGGGTCCCTCCTGCCGCTCCCCAAATGTCTCCTGCCAGAAGCCAGACGCCCCAGTCATCTGGAGCCACACTGTCGACTGTACTGGTGTGAGGCTGGCGCTCTTGGAGCACGAGCTTTGGTGCTTCTCGCTCCTGTGGCACTGGTGGAGGTGGGGTGGTAAAGATACTGAAGGAAATGGGGTCATGCCTCTGGATGGGTGGGAGAGGACCAGCACTTTCTTGTAGGTAGGCAAGGCACAAATGGTAGAGAGCTCCCACAGTGCCCTGTGTCAGTCCCCTTGGCAGCGTGATTATCCTGGAGTGTGGAGATGGTGGGGAACACCCTGAGGGAAGAAAGGGAAGAGGGGGAATCTGCAGAGAGGCATCTGGGAACCTGCAGTGGTGAGAGCTTAGCCAGTTCTCCGGTGTGTTTTCCATGAAGCTGGCACAGCCTGATCCCCCATTTCTCACTGTCCCCCTCTGCAGCCATTGAGGCACTGAAGAAAGCCCACCGAGAGGAAATGAATAAGGAGCTGGGCAGGACACGGAGCTTCCAGCAATGCAGCTCGCTCCCAGAAGCCCTCCAGAAGCAGCACCAGTAAGAAAGCATCTCTGTCACTCCCCTTGCCCAATGATGCTGCCTTGTGCCGCTGTCACCACACTCCATCTGCAGCTCTAGTCCTGGGCTTCTCCTCCTGCCACTTCCCCCGCTTCCTCCTCAGAGCCCAGTAGTGGCTCCCAGGGCTGCTGCAGCTGTAGGGATGTGAAGTTTGTCCCCTGCTTGGCTTTTTGCCCTATAGCACCTCCCTCATGCCTATAGTTATTTCCCCTCTATTTTCTTTGTGGAAAGCTCCTCCGTTTCTTCTGCATGGCTCGGAGCTCCAAGAAGCACCATGCTCATGTGCAGGAGTGCAGGAACTGAAGCTCGGGTTCACAGGGAACAGTGTCTTGTGCTAATGACTGATGTGGGCAGAGACTGGCCATGGCAGGGGGAGGGCAGTGCCAGGGGCCAGGAGCTGGCAAGGGTTTTGGGGCTGCGATGAGCTGGTGCCTCTTTGGCAGGTTGGATGTGGAGTCGCTGAAGCGGGAACTGCAGGTGCTTTCTGAGCAGTATTCCCAAAAGTGCCTGGAAATCGGGGAGCTCACCCAGAAGGCAGAAGAGCGGGAGCAGATACTGGAGCGCTGTCAGCAGGAGGGGAAGGACCTTCTCCAGAAAAATCAGGCAAGAGAAGGGCTTTCCTGCCAGCAGAGAGGAGCATTGGAGCATGTTCCTCCTTCACACAGCACAGCCCCTCTGTTAAAACTCCCCTGTTTGTTCATATTTCATCCCTTCTGAGATTTTATCATCAGAAATAAAACTATTAAGAGTTAGAGGCCATCTCAACTGTGGCGTTAAATATGGCGAGTGTGTTCTGCTGGATGCAGATGCTGCCATTATCTATGGACGGGGGCTTACAACATGGTCTCTAAGCTGAACAAGGTCTGCCAAGGAGATGGAATGGTCAGGACAGTGAGAGCTCTGTGCCATGGCTACTCTGACATCTTTTGGCTTTGCCTGCAGGAGCTGCAGACCCGCCTCTCGGACGAGATCGGGAAGCTGCGAAGCTTTATTTCATCACGGGGCTCTGGGGACCGCGCTGCGCACAACAACGAGCGGAGTTCCTGCGAGCTGGAGGTACAGGGGTCCCCCTGGCTGCCCCGCTCCTCCATCCCTGCCTGTCCTGGGAGTCTCCTCTTGATGGCTTTGGCTTGGAGCAAGTGGGAGGGGGTGACGGATGGAGAGGTGCAGGAAGCAGAGCGCAAGGCTCCTCTCCGCTGCTCTCTCAAGCTGCTTGCGCCGTTTCCTGCCCCAGCCCTTCTGGCCCTTCCTTCCTTTTCCACCGCTGCGCTTGCGCCAGGGCCTGCCGGCCTTTCCGAGGCGGTGGCTCTTGAGTCACCTCTGGTTCCTCTCCCCCTTCTCTGGCCCAGGTGCTGCTGCGGGTGAAGGAGAATGAGCTCCAGTACGTAAAGAAGGAGGTGCAGTGCCTCCGGGAGGAGCTGCAGATGATGCAAAAGGTCGGTGTTTTCTGGGAGCAATTGGGAAAGAGCAGGAGAGGGAAGGCAGGGAAGCAGCAGGGCTGTGTATCAGCAGGGTCAGGCTGGGTTTGATGGGATGCTCGAGACAAACCCTCTTGTCGCCTGTGCTGTCCTTGCTGGCAGCAGAGCACATAGCAGCTCCAACAGCTCGGACTGGCACAGGCTGACCTTGTACAAGGGAGGAGTCACAGGGCTGCTGATTTCCCCAGATGTATGCACACATAAGCATGGACAAGACAGGAGACCACCTTTGCAAGTGGGAAACCTGGATGAAAGCTGTCTGGCATTCTGCTTCCTCTAGTTGTCCCCTCTCTGAGTGGATGGGTTTCCTTGGGCACTGTTTCTGGGTGTGCTGCTCCCTCCACTGGCAGCAGCTCCTTCAGAGGAATTTTCAAAGGCCCCTGCCAAAGGGGAAGCTGAAAGAGACTTTGGAATTCAGTGATGCTCCAGGAGTTTATAACTTACTCACATAAGTTTTTGGCCACATAACCAGCTGCACCCAGCTCTCTCAGTGGCCTGCATTCCTGGTGGGGTGATGTTTCCCATATGGCTGCCCCACATGCACACAAGCTGTGTTAAAGCCCACATTACCTCCTCAACCTGGTGCTGCACATCCCTGCTGCTGTGGGACCAGTGTCTCTGCCTTCTTCCCTGGCCTGGTGTGTGCAAAGTGATACCTCCATGCTCCTCTTGTGAATGGTTTCTGCCTAGATTTTGAAGCCCAGATTGGGATGGGCTTCAAACCCAAGGCTAGCTCTCCCCTCCTCACCTGCTGGCTCTCCTTCTGGGCTCACCTTGCTGCCACCCTCCCTAAAATGAGCCCTGCAACCTGCCTGACCCCTCTGCCTTCCCTGGCAGGACAAGAGATTTGCCTCAGGGAAATACCAAGACGTCTATGCAGAGCTGAATCACATTAAGGTGCGCTCGGAGCGAGAGATCGAGCAGCTGAAGGAGCACCTGCGCCTGGCCATGGCGGCTCTGCAGGAGAAGGAGTCGCTGTGCAACAGCAAGTAACGGTGAGCCTGGGGATGCTGGCACATCCCCTGCGGGTGCAGGTGGCTCAGACTGGCTGCTGCAGGGCCCTGGAAGCTGCCAGTTTCTCCTGCTCCAATCCGTTTTGAAACTTTAAGCTTAAACTCGTCCTTCTCTGCTTCTCGCATCCTCGTAGCCTGCACTGCTGGCACTCCTGCTGGCCCTGATGTCCTCCCAAGGGCTCCAGCTCCCTTTTCATGGTGCTCTTGATGCAGCCAGCGCCCATCACTCCTCACCAGGCTGCTTGTGGGAGCCAGGCAAATAGTGGCCTTTGCTCCGTGGCTTGGGTGACAGTGTGGGTAGTCCTGTGTAGGCAGTGTTTCTGCTCCCTTCACCTTTGAAGTGGTTTCCCTATCGCAGCACGATAATTTTAGGTCTGCATCAAAGCAGGCCTGACTAGACCCAGCCCTTCTCCCACGCTCACCTGCAGGCATCTCTGCCGCAGATGGGGGGAGCAGGGTGGCAGGAATGGGGGCGTCCTGTTGTCCAGAGTGCTTCTGCTTCTTGGTTGTATTGGGCTCACCCTGCTCCACCAGCGCTTGCTGATGGGTGCTGAGATGAGTGGGAGTGTAGCAGGGCACCAGACAGCCACCTCCCCAGGGAGCTGAAGGGATGGCATTTCTGTGTTCACTGGAATCGTTCTAAACCATGTCTGGTTTTGTCTCTCTCTAGGTCTGCTCTACATTTGTTATCTGTTCTTGTTTTGTATTTGCTCCATTCCTCACTCGTGGGGAGAGGGAGGTTGAATCCCTATCCGTTGCCACCTTGGCAAGGAGTCCCACACACCCCCAACCTCCTCACTCCCCTCCCAAAGCTTTTTTGATGAACCCTTTTTGCCTGCATACCTGAGCACATTGTTTGGACTGGCTCCTTACATGCACCTTCCTCAGGATTTTATATGTGAAAATTATATTTTATAGAGGAATTTTTTTTCCCCATGGAAAGGAGTTGAAGAGGAGGAGGAAAATTTTACTACATCACCAGCATTTCTCTAAGCTGAAAAAGAGAACCTGGTTTTTCCCCCTTTCCTAGCCCCATTTCTCCTGGCCACACACAGCCACCTTTGGCACATATTCCCTCTCTTCCAAATGTCTCCACGGTCCCCCTGGGATGTACGGCAAGGACCATGCTCCCCCTCCCCGTGCCACCCCCAGGGGCCTGCGGAGAAGACGCGCAAGCCATAGGAGGGAGCCGCCGGGGCTGTCTGCCATGGCTGTGCTTGCCTGAGACGGTTGAAAGAGGACACCTTGGCAAGAGTCCACATGACCGAGCTCTCTCTCCGTGGCTGCCCTTTTGGCTCCTGCAAGAACCTGCATTGGCAGGAGCCCAGAGCCACGGGGCTTCTCCTTTCAGGGGAAGAGGAGCTGTGAGGCTGCTACTGCATCCACCCGAGCCAACCTCCCCAAGGTGACAGCTGCTGCTGCTCCGCTGTGCCCTTCCACTTTTAACTTAATAAAATCTTCCCCTTTCGCTGAGAAAAATGTGTTCCTTGAGAAGAAGGCTTGCCATGTGGCCCTAATCCAGTGGTGAGGGCTGTGTGTGTGTTTGTTTGTGTGTGTGTGTGTGTGTGTGTGTGTGTAATTTTTTTTTTGAGGTTTTAGTGTATACTGACCAGTTGCTTCCTTTCTTCAGGATTTGGTGAGGGAAAGCAACAGGAGCACCCCTGGCCAGAGGGTGAGAGGAGCCTTGCAGTGCTGTTATCCAGCAGTTTGCCCCACCTTTGCGTTTGAGGGACAAAATATCTGCTTCACTGCACTGCTCCCAAAATTCCGTGTGACCCTGAGCCTCATGGAGGAAGAGCTGAGCCTGGGCTGCATTAGTAAATCCAGCATTGGAAGGGTACATGGCACTGCAAATTGCTGACAGAGTAAACAGTATAGAGAGATCCTGGGGAGATAACAGAGACTATAAATGCTTTCTACCTTTTGGTTTTTGTGTGAAGCATGTTGCTTTTTTGTCAGGACAGAGAACCTGGTGGTGACTACTACTCATTCAGCCCCATCCTGAAATAAATAGGAGCTGTTGTTCTACAGAGAAAAGATCTTAATGTGGTCACATGCTGGGGCTGGAGGCAGCATCTGAAGAAGGAAAGACAAAGGGGTTAAGGAGGATTCTTGGATGGAGGTGACAGGTGTCTTGGCTGAGAGACTGGAGTACTGTGAGACCTAGGGATAGAAGCAGGGTGTAAGAATGCAGTGGCAGCTGAAATGAGGGCTATTAGGGTAGCACTGTTTTGCCATGGTATTGGCATCCCCTAGCGCAAGAGGGCAAAGGCCTGCCCTTCCTTTGGGAAGGGCTGCAGGGACTACTTTCCCTAGGAAAAGCAGATCACTTTGTTAGTCACAAATTCTGGTAAAATTGGGTTGCAGATTTTAGTCATGTGCGCAAGGCCCTTGGGCAACCCAGTGGATGGTGCAAGAGTCCAAGCAATGAGCTCAGCTCCCTAGTACGCCTGTCAAGCACCAGGGCTTGCTGTTGATGGGTTTTGGCCTCCTGCCTCTGCCTAGAAACCCTTCTGTCCCTGTGCTGCCCAAGGTCCAGGCTTTTCCCTCTGTCTCCCAGCAGGATATGGCTGTTGCCATCATGTTTGGAAAGGGGCGAGCATTTGGGGGATTTGCCCGTGGGATGGCAAGAGGTGAAAGAACAGCTCAGGGCAGCTGTTTTCAGGCTGCACAGCTTGGTCTTGCCATGGGGATTTATAGGAGCCAAAAGAGGAGGGGAAAAAAAGGTTCAGGACACAGTGTGTTTTTTAGAAAAAATAACCAGTCAAACAACAGTCTGCGTAGTTGTACCTGCTCCTGGGGAAGGAAACTCCCAAAAGTGGGGCACTGGGGGCAAGCAGAGGGGAAGCAATTGCACAGTGCTCACCACCCTGCTCACCCATCCCTTCCCCGAAGAGTTTGGTATCTTGTGTTTGGGTTGGTTTGTTGGGGTGGTGTGTTGTTTTCTTTCTGCCTTTCAGACGAGGGCTGCTCAGCCCGATAAGCGCGTGGCGTAAGCACAGGCGAAATGTGCGTGCCCCTGACATGTGGTGGAGCTGCCCCTCCTTGAGGCTCTGTGGCTGCAGATCAGCCCCTGGCAGGGCAGAGTCATCCCCTCATCCCGGGGCCATGGGGGACGCGCCTCCAAAATTGGCACGGCGTTAATCAGGCAGAGCCTGTCTCTCCTGCGTCGGCGCGATATGGTCACCCCGTCGTCCCCACATCCTTATCTCCTGGGAACAGGGGACCTGGGCAGGGAAACAGTGGCCAGGAGAGGAGATGGCCAAAATGCCCGCGGGTGACAGGTGTGATGGCTGGCGGAGCCCAAAAAACATCCCAAAGCGATGGTTGTGCCCCATCCGCTTGCTTGTGAGAAACATCCCAACCTCAGGCACGGGGAAAACCCACAGCTGTACAGCACCGTGCTTGTGTGGGAGCCAGCACCCCAGCTCACATAAGGAGCTTGGCCTTAAAAAGCAGCCCATAAGTCTTTTAAAACAGTGGTAATCAGTCCAGCAGTCAGGGGTGATGCCCCTTTGCCATTTATTTGTATCCTTCACGCCTGCTCTGCCCCTAGCAATGGCCAGGCTGAGTGGCTTCATGCTGGGCTGACCGCACTGCATTGCACACCAGGGACTCAGATATGGAACTCTTATGAGCACAGCTGGAACTGCAGCTAGTTTCCCTGTTTTGCTCTTTAAAAAGCACAGAAGCACTTGGATCTGAGTACCACCAAGACCAAGTCTCACTGCTGGGGATTTTGAGTCTCTCTGAAATGGAAACTGGGTAAAATGAAATGTTATCTCTGGCATTAATTGCCAGAAGTGCCCTGGTGCTCTCAAAGGCCTGCGAACAGCTGTTCTGCCCCTACAAGGCAGGGGCTATTACCCCATGGATCCGTAGCACATCCACAGTGGACACGGTTTGACCATTTAAGACGAAATCTGCAGCTGGAAATGTGTAAATCCCCTTGGGGTCTGGTTGAACTCAGTGCAGGCAGGGAGGAGAAGGTAAACAGGATTACAGAGAGGATTCTTCTGCCAGGCTCTGTCCTCTGGGGTTTGTTGGAGATGTAGGATTTCCTAATCTCTGCAGAATAATGCCAGAAAGGGGAGGCTTGGAGTGGTTCGGTAGCAATTCCTGAGGAGAAAAGTGGGTGCAGGGGGTAACCCACCCCATCCTGGGCATGGTGGCAGGCTCCTGTGGCCAAAAATACAGGCATGAACCCAAGACTGCCATGGTGGCACGTGTGCCTATGGGAATAACTCTTCCTTCTGGAGGAGTCTCCTGTGCTGCCTGCAGTGGGGTGCCAAAAGCTCAGGACCCACTTCCCAGAGGCATCAGGGCTTGCATTGCTTGGCAGCATCTGCCTTCCACCTCCAGGCCTGACATCCTGCCAGGGGCTGGAAAATGGTCTCATCCTCTCAGTCCTGACCAGTTCATGTTAAAGATGCATTGTCAAAACAGTGCAAAGTTCAAGGGGTGCATTCCAGTGTCAGCTGGGGTGCTTGGGGGTTGCTTTGGCCAGGTTGCCCCCCATGTGCAAAGCCAGCAGCAGCCCGATGAGCTGTGACCACCTGTGTTCCTACCCTCCAGTGAGTTGCCTGGGAGCACGGGATCTTCCCCTTAGTTTGACTGACTAAAAGAAGGGATCTAGTCTGTGTGAAAGGGCTAGAACCACCATGCACAGGGGAGAGCATGTTTGTTTGCCAGCAGCGGCACCCGCCGGAGGAGGATGAGCAGCCCCGATCAGCAGCAGGAGCTGCCCAGGTGAGCGAGTGAGATTAGAGCCCTAAGGTGGCCAAAGTTAGGTAAAGCATCTGCCGCCTTTCCCTGCTCCGCCTCGCCTCCCATCGCTGCACTGGATTGATAATCGCTGCCTGGGTTTTAGGGCTGGAGCTCCTCAGGCAGCCCGTGGTGCTGTGCCAACCCCGGGGGCCAATTCCTAAACCTCCTCGTCTCCCCTCAGAGCCTGGCCGGGGGCGAGCCACGCGCGACGGTTACAAACTTGGATGCAAATAAAAACAGATGGTGCCTTATCTGCGCGCCTGGGGTTGCCTACGTGCAGGCAGCCAGCGCCGGCAGTTCATTCCCAGATAGGAAAAATGAGAGGTCCCTCGGCCGGTCAAAGTGTTGCACAGAGGCCAACAGAGCTCCGTGCGCTCCATATGGGATGGAAAGCCATTTATTTATTAAACAAAAGCAAACCCCAAGGGAGGCAGGAGGGTGGGTATTCCTCTCCACAATTAGGAGCAGTTTGCTCCTAATTAAATCAAAAGGTTTGCAGGTGCTGAGAACTTTTCCCACTCCCCAAATGGAATAGAGCATGTGAAGAAACTCCATCAGGGAGGAAGACTCAAGGAGAAGCACTTGGGTCCTTCCATCTGTGGGAAAGCATCAGGGGCCTGAGTGTCTTCTGCCAGGCCAGGTCTTCACATCAAAGATTCCTAGTTCTATTTAAATGTAGTTATGGGACAAGGAGGAATGGCTCTAAACTGAAAGAGGGCAAGTTTAGATTAGATATTAGGAAGAAATTCTTTACTGTGACTGTGATGAGGCACTGAAACAGGTTGCTCAGAGGTGCTGTGGATGCCTGAAAGTGTTTAAGGCCAGGCTTCATGGGGCTCTGAGCAAGCTGGTCTCATGTCCTTCCACCTGGAAGGTGTCCTTGCCCATGGCAGGGAAATTGGAACTGGATGATCTTTAAGGTCTCTTCCAACCCAAACAACCCTATGATTCTATTATTCTGTTTCTATTATTTCAATTTCTACTATTTCTATTATTTCAATTTCTGTATTTATATTTGTATTTATGTATCTATATGGATGTTTTATTGATGCATATATCTGTGTTTCCCTGGCAGGTGGTTTTCATGGCCCTGCACACACAGGGCACTCAGGGGCTATTGAGAGGTGCTCAATGTGTATTTTAATGCTAGACTGAACCACTGGGAGGTCTGGTTCACCTCTGATCTGAGCCCTGCATGGCATGTTGGTGGGCACAGGTGACTGCACCCGCGTGTTTTTAAAAAATAAGGGGAAAACATCATCTGAATCCTACAGGCAAGATGATGATAGTGGCTATATTTAATCTCCCAGGAACAGCCGACTGCTCACCCAGCGGGGAAAGGATGGCTGATTGCCACTATGTCCCTACTCTGTCCCTGCACTCAGTGTTGCGTGTGTCTCCCAAAACAAGGGCACAGCCTGTTATTTGTGACCCCTCACTATCCATGTGCAAGGGCTGAGCTGGTGTTCCTAAAGCACCTGGTGGAGAGCAAAGGGGCAGAAGGGGGAGTAGCGGCACTTGGCCATGGGGCATTGCTGCTGAGCTGACTTGTGCCCAGTGCTCCCCGTTTTCTCCTTGGTGCCGTGCCCAGTGTCTTCTCTAGTGTCCCTTCTTGCTCCCTTAATCTGTTCCAGTGTCTTTCCTCGTCCCCCGATATTTTTCCAGCACGTTTCCTTTTGTTGCCCCTAAATGTCCCTCCCTAACTCTGTGCCCGCCCTAAGTGTCCCCCTGCATCTCTTGAAGTTGCTCTGAATATCCCTGACATGCCTGTCCCTGTCTTACCAGTGTCCCCAATGTCCCCCCCAGTGTCCTTTGTCCCTGCACAATATCCTTCCAAATGCACCTTGTACCTAAGTTGCCCCACTAAAAGTCCTCGCTCTTCACCGTCCCCCACTGATCCCGCCGGCGTCCCTCCTTGTCCCCACCATGTATTCCCCCAAATACTCTTATTTATCCCACGGTGTCCCCCGCACTGTCCCTCCCTGTGGCTCCCGGTGGCTCGGGTCAGGGCGTGGCAGGGGACACGCGGGGACACGGGCGGCGGGTGGCGCGCGCGGGGCAGTCCTCCCCGCGGTCCGCACCGCGGCTTTAAAGGGAGCCGGCGGCGGGCGCGGCCGCAGAGGCACCAGCGGGGGCACGGGCGGCAGAGCGGCACCGGCTCTGCTGCGGCTTCACCCACCCTCCGCTCCCTTGCCAGCCTCACCCCGCCCAGGGGCGGGGGTCCCAGGCCGGGCGGGCCACGCTTCCAGCCGTGAGGGCATAGCGGGGCATCGCGGGACGAAGCACTCGCCATGAGCGACAGCCCGATCCCACTGCCACCGGCTTCGGCCACCAAGCCCAAGCGGGCCCGGTCAGCGCGGCGGCCGGCAGCCCACCCTGCGTACTCGGACATGATCACGGCAGCCATCCGGGCCGACAGGAGCCGCGGCGGCGCGTCCCGGCAGTCCATCCAGAAGTACGTGAAGAGCAACTACAAGGTGGGCCAGAATGCCGACGTCCAGATCAGGCTGGCCATTCGGCGCCTGCTGGCCACTGGAGTCCTCAAGCAGACCAAAGGAGTTGGTGCCTCCGGCTCTTTCCGCCTAGCCAAGGCCAGCAAGGCGAAGAGGTCTCCTTCCAGGAAGAGGAAGAAGGCGGCCAGGAGATCCACTTCGCCCCGGAAGCGGGCTAGATCCAGGAAAGCCAGGTCCCCGGCCAAGAAGCCCAAATCTGCCGCCAGGAAGGCCAGGAAGAAGTCAAGGAGCCCAAAGAAAGCCAAGAAGCCAAAGACTGTTAAGGCCAAGTCCCTGAAGGCATCCAAACCCAAGAAGGCAAGGCGGTCGAAGTCCAGAGCCAAGTCCGGTGCCCGGAAGTCGCCCAAGAAGAAGTGAGAAGTCTAGAGGCGTTTCGGTACTCTACCCATTGGTTCTGTAAATAGCTGTTGCCTTTGTTTTTACTCCTTTCTACTGCATTTTATAAAGAATTGCTCTATTCGTGAATTGAAATAGCTGAAACAAGGCAGTTGATGAATGAAAAAAAAAACCAATTTAAAAGTGTTACTGGTCTGGGTTTTTATTCTGAAGTCTCAGAAATTTCTTGTGTGTGTGTCTGTTGGTTTTATTAACGCTGGACTGCTTGTTGTGCATTGGGAGTGATGGTGACTCTGTGTGCCTGTTGGGGTCATGCAGGATTTCAATTCCTGGTCCTTCCCCATCTCCTGGGGGGGGTTACGTGTTTGCTGGGGCCAGGCAAACACATTGGTGGGGAAACCAGAACAAATGTCTGTGAAAGCCCTGGCCTTCCCTGGAGGAGGAAAAGGGGTCCCTGTTCCCTCATCCAGTGCTGCAGATCCCCACCATGGGGACGACGTGAGGAATGTCGGGCTGCTGGGTGTGAGGCTGAGCTGGCACTGGAGATAAGCTGGGCTGCCTGCCTGCTGTGGAGCTGCTTCAGCACAGCTGGGTGGTGGCAGGGACTTTTGGGGCAGGGATAGGACAGAGGAGGTGGAGCGGGGCTAGAGTGTCCAGACTGGCTTTCAAGGAGTTGAAGGTGTCCATGAAGTGGGATCCGGCGCAGCTCCGGCGGCGGCTGGAGAGCGAGCTGGAGGATATCCGCGGAGCCGGCACCTGGAAGAGCGAGCGCGTCATCGCCTCCCGGCAGGGTCCCCACCTCCGCTTGGCGGGCGGCGGCGCCGGTGCGTGCGGCGGGGAGGAGAGCTCTCGGTCCCTTCCCTCGGTGCCATGCCCCCGCTTCTCTCTCTCTGTTCCCGCAGGGATCATCAACTTCTGCGCCAATAACTACCTGGGGCTCTCCAGCCACCCCGAGGTGATCCGTGCCGCTGTGGAGGCCCTGGAGAAGTTCGGTGCTGGGCTCAGCTCCGTGCGCTTTATCTGCGGTACCCAGGTACTGGGCAGCATCCCTTCCCCGGGTCTTTCGCAGGGTGTCCACGTAGACTCCCCTCTCGGCACTCCCACTCGGCATGCGTGCACAGTGCTAACTTACACGTAGCCCGGTGAGAAAAGGAGCCTGCCAAATCCCCACTAGCCAAGCATCTGGAAATAGGCCAATTTAAACCATTACAACACCTGAGAGCAAAGAAATTGAACACCCCTCTGAATTCAGAAAATAAATGTCTTTTTCTCTCTCTTTCTGGTCAAAATTACAGTGAACCTGACTTGAAGTGGCTCCATCAGCCCAGCCCAGTTTATCCCTGCTGGAGCCTTTTTTGAGTCCTGCCTGGTTAAGTGCAAAGAACAAGTAGAGCTTCTCCCTTGTGCAGGGGGAGCTTGGAGTCTCCCTGCTGAGTTTTGGCATCCAAACCCATAATCATACTTTAGGGCTGTATTTGCTGAACACAAGAAACTTCTCCCACGCACACACACCTTTTCTGGATAAAACCTGGCTGTCTCCTTCCCTTTCAAGTCAGCATTTAACATCACTGGGCAAGCAAGAACTTGTGCTGCCCCACTGTTGACTCCTGCTCCTCTCTTCTCTTCAGAGCATACACAAGGACCTGGAGGAGAAGATCGCACGCTTCCACCAGCGGGAAGATGCCATTCTCTATGCCAGCTGCTTTGATGCCAATGCTGGTATCTTTGAGGTTCATGAGGCTTCCCTTGTGTTGTGCGTGGTGGAGGGAGGTGACAGCAATGTGGCTGCCATGCCTTCCAGAGGCTGCTGTGAGCTCTAGGCACCAGAAAAGATGGCAGTGGCTGGTGGTGAAGGACCCTGACTTGGGGCCCTTGCGCCAGGGAAGCCATGCAGAGGCATATAATCACCCTCGCCTCTGCTGTCTGCAGCCAGCTCCAGCTCTTGGGGAGGGCTCCCATTTCTGCACCTTAAAGTATAGGTAAGGGACGGGGGTGATCTCACAGGTTAGGAAAGGGAGAGGGAGATTTTGAGCTGAGAAGCCACAAGCAAGAGCCTGGCATAAAGAAATCAGGGGATAAGGTGACTAGGAAGGAATTATAAAGTTTAGCAGTGCCAGGAGAGACGTGGCAGCTGGAATCAATCACAGCCGTGTTTTCTGTACTGAGGGAAGCTGGGAGATCTCGGTGAGGTGGCATCCAGAGCAAAGGATGTTCCTTTCTGTTTGGCATGGCCAGGCCCTGCTGACCCCAGAGGATGCAGTGCTGTCAGATGAGCTGAACCATGCTTCCATCATCGATGGGATCCGCCTGTGCAAGGCCAACAAGTACCGCTACAAGCACATGGACATGCAGGACCTGGAGGCCAAGCTGAAGGAAGCGCAGGTACGGAGTTCTGCTCCCACCCCAAGGCCGGGGTGCTTGCTTAGCTGGGCTGCCTGTGCAGTAACCAGTTCTGGAGGGTGAGCTCTGCCCTTTCCCATGCAACAGGCATTGTTTTTGCCAATAGGCATGGATAGGCAAGGTGGCAAAGAGCTGGCTGTGATGCCAATCCTCCCCGTCTCAGGTACATCCTCTCCGTACAGGGGTTTGAGTGTGTCCCTTTGCCAGCCCCTCTGCTCAGGGTGACATCTTCACTCTTTTTTTCCCTCCAACAGAAGCATCGACTGCGGCTGGTGGCCACTGACGGTGCCTTCTCCATGGACGGTGACATCGCGCCCCTGAGGGAAATCTGCCAGCTGGCCCAGAAGTACGATGCCCTGGTCTTCATTGATGAATGCCACGCCACAGGATTCCTGGGACCCAACGGGCGGTAAGTGGCTGCCTCAGCCCTGTTTCTTCCTCCTACCCTGACTAATTCTGAAGCAAGGACAAAGGTGCTGATGGCCGACGTGTTTTTGTGTGGGCACTCCTTGAAGGCTTTGCACCTCACCTTTGGATTGAAAGGAGATACTTCAGCAGTGATCCATCCCCAAGTGACAGCTGCTTCTCAGTGTGTAACAAATGATGTGGCCATCTCATCTGGGCACCATCTCTCCTGGAAGGTGCTTTGTTTGGACTATTAAACTTCTGTGAGGGAAGTTTGAGCATTTTCCCATCTCTAAGAGATGAAGAATACATGCTCTTACTTGGTGAAGTCTCAGCTTAGGATTTCTGCAGGAGAGGAAGGTCAACACTTGGGTTGAACTATCTCAAGGGGCTCTTTCTCCTTGCCTAGAAGGAGGGATGCCAGAGACCTGGCTGACAGTGCTTTGTTTTCCTTGAGGTATCTTGGCAGCTTCCCTGGTGCATGCTGGCAGAGGTGATAATGTGATGTTCCTTTTCCTACAGGGGTACTGATGAGCTCCTGGGAGTGATGGACAAAGTCACCATCATCAATTCTACCCTAGGAAAAGCTCTTGGAGGAGCTGCAGGTGAAGGCATCTTCCTGTCCAGCATCCTGCATGCTCTGAAGAGCTCTACAGCATCAGTCTTACTTTTCCTTCCTGTGCCTAATGACAGAGTAACAAATGCATGTTATCCCTTTCCACTGGTGGCATAAGGCTTGGTTTGTGATGTTGCTGCAGGATTAAGGGAGATCCTGCCCTGTGCCCCTTACACTGTCATCTTTTGCATGCTTTGCCTTTGGGGTCAAGGTGGAAGCTTTTGGTCAAAAGCATCAGCTGTGATTTTTAGAGCTGCTAAATTCCTGCTATAGGTGCCAGGTTGGCAGTATCAAGAAGCCTCACTCTAAACAGGTCACCCTGGGGTGCCTTGTCCAATTCTCTCTCCTCTGTCTGCAGGCGGGTACACCACAGGTCCCAAACCCCTCATCGATTTGCTCCGCCAGCGTTCCCGCCCGTACCTCTTCTCCAACAGCCTGCCCCCTGCCGTGGTGGGCTGTGCATCCAAGGCCCTGGACCTGCTTATGGAGAGCAATGCCATTGCACAGTCCATGGCTGCCAAAACCCAACGGTGAGGGGGCCATATTGGGGTGGGAGCAGGGGCAGCTTTGTTAGGAGTGAGTCGTCTGTGATTCATTCACCCCTCCTTTCCCAGTGATAACTGTGAGGACAGTTGGCAAATCAGGAATCAGGGGAAGCTGCAGGATGTGCCTGTCTGTGTCAGGTAGATGTGTCACATCTGGATCTCTGTGAGTTGGGGCACACTGTCCACTCAAGGATCTGCAGTCCCATTATGCTGAGCAGGACACAGCAGGAGGTCACTCCAAGAGGAGAGATCTCTTTCCTGCACAGAAGATGAACAGCAGAGCAAACCGTACCCAGTTCTCAGTGGGCAGGGCTTCCAGGGGAAAGAAAGGTAGTGGTCTCCAAGGATAGGGTTGTTGAGGTTTTTACTCATCCTGCTGTTCCCTTCACCAGGTTCAGAAGTAAGATGACGGCAGCTGGCTTCACCATCTCGGGGAAAGACCACCCCATCTGTCCAGTCATGCTGGGGGACGCTCGGCTGGCATCAGTGATGGCAGAGGACATGCTCAACAGAGGTGATCTGGGGAGGGAGCTCAGTATGCAGACACATTCCCTGAGGGAAGGGACAGTTGGTGGTGGTGCCACCACAAGCCCTCCTTCAAAGGATGTTCCTGCATGAAATCCAGTACTCCTCCACCCTCCTGCTGCAAATGTCCTCATGGTCTCCCCCAGATATTGCTGGCTGCACTTTCTTGTTAGGGAGGGGATTTACATTAAGGTTCTTGTCCTGCTCTGCTGGACTCCATCCCCATTGCTGGCCCTTAACCTCATTTCCATGCTTGGGAGCAGATGGCACTTGAAAACCCGGAAGGCTGGAAGTGGTTATTGGGAGGGAAGCCTTTCTGTCACCCAGTACATCTCAGCCTGCCTCCATCCCAGCCAGCTCTGACTCTGCCTTTCCTCTCCAGGCATTTACGTCATTGGCTTCAGCTACCCCGTGGTCCCCAAGGGGAAGGCGCGCATTCGGGTGCAGATCTCAGCTGTGCACAGCGACGAGGACATCGACCGCTGCGTGGAAGCCTTCACCGAGGTGGGACGGAAGCATGGAGCGCTGCCTTGAAGGGCCAGAAAACACCTCTTCAGCACCATCCCTGTCCACAACCAAGTGCCTCTGATGGGGAGAAAGCAGCAGGCTGCCAAAAGCAGGACCGTTCCTCAAGGCATCACAGCCTGCGTCACATGAGTCAGGCTGCTGGCTGTTGCAGCGTGCTGGCAGTAGCACTGGCAACCAGCACTTAAAAGTGTCATTAAAGGTGTCCTGCGGTGCAGCGGATATTTGTCTGCCTCCTATTTCCTCATCCAGGAGCTGCACCCCATCCCCATCATCTCATGCTGTGACCAGACACTCTGCTATGCCTTCCCTGAAGCCTCAGTCCAGATGCTGAAGCGCTGCAGTTCCTGTTGTCTCCTGCTGATGGAAATAACAGCGTTGCTGATGTTGCCTGCTTCTTCTCTGCTATCCTGTGGGTCCAGCAGCATCACCCTGGCAGATCTGACTGCTGCAGTTCCCCACTGAGGCAGGGGTGTTTCCCAAGCCCTTTGCAACCTGTGCCACTGGCAGCTGGTTAGGGAAAGAGGACATGGGCCCACCAAAGCTCTGGTGCTCCTTTGTCTCTTTCTCACTCTCAGCTGTTAGACGCGAGTTTTGCTTGGTCCCCACTTACAAGGCTTTGCCCGTTGCTTCAGTGCTTCAGTGCTCCCAAACCTGCCCTGGGAAAGACATCTTGCCCCAGAGAGGCCATCAGGCAGTGAGCAAGCTGAGGTGGCAGAGGCCAGCAGCATGGTGAGAGAATCTGCATCTGACTGAGGCCAAGGCCAGGGGCAGAGCAGGTGACAGAAATCTTTAATTTTCTTCCATATGGCAGGAATCTCTGGATTTGTTCCTCCAAGCTGTGCTGTAGTATTTCAGCGTTCAAAAAGGCACAAGTGGGGCCTGGGCATCTCTTAGGATTGCTTTGTTTGCATCAGTTTTGTTCCAGATCAGAAATTGTGCATCCTGCCAGCTGCCTATGTGCTGTATGAGTGCAGCCAGGGACAGATTCCAGCTGAAGTGGAGTGTGCTGTGCCTGAGTGCTGGAGCACTGGGTCATATCAGCAAAGACCTGCTCTGAAGTCCTTATGTGTCACTAGGCTGTCAGGGAGCAAACTACAGGGCAATAATGTCTGACCTGAACCAGAGCAACTGCAGAAGAATACAGGTGTTAATCCAGAATTGTAGGGCTTTACAAGGATGCAAAGGACAGGGGAGAAATGTGTCCTGTAGGTTCAATAGCACTGCAGCCAAACCCTTTTAGAACAGCTGGTAGTGTAACTGTGTGCTGATTTTGTTTAATTTTCCATTCTCACAGGCCACAAGCTCAGCCTGCTGATAAACTATGGTATGGAGTTCCCTTCCTGTGGCACCAGGCCCTCGCAGTGCTGCAAACCCTTTTGAACAGGCAGTATTTTGGCATGGGGAAGGCAGGGAGATTGCTCTCAGGCTCCTTGTGCAACCTAGAAGAGACGAAAGTTCAGCCAGATGGGCTCAGGGAGGTTTGAGGTCCTAAACTGAATCACTGCTGGTTTGAGCCCAGTGCATGTGCACCCCTTGCTCCCCCTACCTGCACACTTCCATTGTATACCTGTACCACCCTCCCTCACATTCCTCTCCTGCTGGTCCCCAGCCCTGTCTCCCTCTCTGCAGGCATCCCTGCTGATGCCTCCGCTCCACTCAGGGCAGACAACCCAAGCAGTTTAACCCTGCTCCGGCTTTCGAGTCCTCCTCATTGGCAGAGCAGCCCCACAGATGTCTTTCTGCTCAGCTGCAGGCCAGAGCAGCAAGAGCAGCCTCTGTCTTGTGATGCTCACAGTTGTTTTTGCATGCACGTGTGGGCTCGTTCTGCTCCTCTTCTCACCAGACGCACTGACCTCCCTCTCACCTCCATATCTCTCGGGTGCCTCAGCAGCCAACTCCCTGCACTCTGCCTGCTTCAAGGCCAAGCTCAGCAGCAGGCTGTGGAGCTGTCTGGGGAACAGACTGTGTGGTGCTGGAATCCCAGGAAGGCAGGAGGGTCAGATGACGGCACACTGGTAATGAATAATGCCGTACTCATTGACTTGGAGGCATCATGTTAATATTGAATTGAGGCACATCCTCCTGCTCTTTATTGCAAGGCCTTCCAGTCTCTGTCTGATCTACAGCGCTAGGCAGCTTTTAGCCCAGAAAGCAGAGGATTGTTTTGCTGAGTGAAATATAGAAGCAGGTGCCACTTTTTGAGGATGCAGTTCCCACCCCAGGCTCCCTGACCTACCCCATACCCTGTATGCTGCTCAGGCAGTCCCGAGTCTGGAGCTGTCACCCTCTGCAGTGTGGGATAGGTGGGGGGATCCTATCCCATCCCATTTTCATGCACACCTAGCCCCAGAAATGCTTCCAGCCCTGGGTCATGGCCCACCTCCCACTTCTACTCTAATTAGGCTGCTTTCCTGCAGTCCCAAAATACCCCACTGCCCACTGATTCACTGCAGCCCTCTCCACATTGCTGTTTCCACCCCGAGCAGTGACCCACCCCTACCTTTTGCTGGAATTCCCTTGCCCTGGCTCCCTGCCTGCAGCCCAACCATGCAGGCAGGGATGCTCCAGCTTGAACTGAGCTGTCTGGGGCTGGTGCAGGTGCGTCTGAACCTGCCATTCAGTGCCATAATTTCTCCATCCCTCATCCTTTGCTGGAGATAAATGCTGTACAAGGGCCTCTGCTGGTGCTAGTGCCTCACGGCACTGGTGGATGAGGGGCAAAGCAGCCACACCCCCCACCCAGGGGTTTTGGCGAGATACAGCAAGGACCGCAGCCATCCCCACTTCCTTCCTGGAAGTTTATTTCTGTTTGGGAGGGTTTCCCCCAGCTCCGAGGGTGGGTCCAGGCAGATGTTTGCCTTTTCAGGCCTTTTGGCCGCAAGAACAGGCGCCGGGGGGTACCCGCGAGCCCCCTCAGCGGCAGGAGCACTTGCAGGCGGCCACGACGGGGTAGGGGATGTGCCGCCAGGTGCAGCTCGGGGGGCCGGGCTGCTGCGGGCCCCAGCAGTGCCAGGCCAGCAGCTTGATGCGGGTGAGCTGTGCGGGCCGGCAGGCCATGCCGGGGGGCCAGGAGCAGCCGGGGGGGCCGCTCTCGCACGTGGTGTGGCGCACCCAGCGGGGCCAGAAGACGGGCCCCAGGTCGACCCAGGCGGAGGTGAGGCGGCAGGCGGCCCGTTCCACCAGCCACTGCCGCAGGCGGCGGGCCACAGCCCCCGCCAGCTCGGGAGGCAGCTCCGGGGCGGGGGGCAGCAGGGCGGGCAGCTCCAGCCCCTCCGCCTCTCGCCACAGCTTGCGGCGATATCGGCCGGCACCCTCGGCCAGGTCCCTGCTCACGGACTCCAGGTTCTCCTCGAGGATGCTCCCGTTGCGGCCGCGGGGCTCCTCGGTCGCCATCCAGAAGGGGTCGAAGGCCGGGCCCAGGAGCCGGCGCAGCCGCCCGGGGCGCAGGTGCCGGGGCCTGGGGGCGTAGCGGTAGTCCTCGGGGGACAGCGACAGGCTGTAGGGCCGCGCCGGCGCCCGGGGCTGGCCGCGCAGCAGGTGGGCCGCGGGGTCGGCGGTGCTGGACGGCGGCGGCAGCGGCTCCTCCGGAGGCGGCGGTGGGCCCGGGGTGCCCGGTGGTGGGAGCAGGCAGAGGAGGAGGAGGAGGCAGCTGCGGTGTGGTCCCTCCATGGCGAGCAGCGCTGTGACAGGCTGTGCCCGGCTGCGGGCTTGCACTCTGCCGCATCCCCTGGGTTATCACCGCGTCCCGAGACATGGCCTTCCCCTTTTCCCTGCTTACAGCGGCTGATAGGGAGCTGGCGGGGACACCTCGCTCCTTCCCACCAGAGAGGCAGGTGGGGGGGAGAAGCCACATGGTCCCTCCTGACATCGAGCCATAATTTATTTATCGGGGATAATTTGGGCTGCTGTGGAGGGGAAGGGGCCAGCGCCTCCTTCTCCACATCCTGCACCGTCATTGGAAGGGGTACCCACAACCTTCCCAGTGAAGGGAAGCTGGTGGCCTTTGAGTCTTGCTGAGAAAGAATTACCAAGCTGCACTCAGTGCAGCTGGAAGTCCTCAGGGCACAGGTCCTGTCACCAGGATGGGCATGGCGGTAGGGCTGTGTGTCACTGTCATCTCCTGGCACATCATCCAACCCCTGTGTGTTGGCAGCTGTGATGGAGCTGGACCTCTGGAGGTGGCCGTTGTGGAGGTTTTGTCCTCCCTCCCATACTGTAGTACTCGTGGAGTGGAGACCTGGACTGGATGGAATCCAAAACCAGCTTTCTCCTCCTTCCCTGGGTCAGACATTGTGGGAGAGGCTAAATCTGCTCAGTGCTACTAACAATTAATTAATAACATCTAGTAGCAGCAATTAATTGCTCATCCTGCAGAGGGTTAAGACCCTATATTTGAGGGACAGGGCAGAGATGAGCCTCACAGTTGTGGGATATTTACGTTCCCTGGAGGCGTTGGAAAACACATCCTGAACACTCAGCATTGAGAAGTGGCTGCTGAGGTCCAAGGGACCCTTTCCTCCTCCCTTTTCCATCAGAGAGTAGTGAGCTTTCTCTATGCCCTTCTCAGCAGGAGGAGCAGGGAGCAGCTGAGCCTGCAGGAAAGCTGGGCAGAGAGGAGTTAACTTCAAACCCAACCTCAGGGAGAGGGGAAAAAAAAACCAACAGAGAACTATGGATCAGCAGCAAGAGCAGAGGGAGGGAAAAGGGGGAGTCAGAGAGAGAGGAGAGGAGCTTCAGAAGAAGAGGGAGCAGAGCTGGTGGAGGGCAGGGGGAGGCAGCGGAGCACCAGGCAGGAGTGATGGGATGACCGAGCTGCCCAGATAAACTCTTCTGTGGTCTGCATCCTCCTGCTACCACTGCGTGGGCTGGACTGGAGGTCTCCCCCTAAGCAAGTCGCAAAGCTGAAGGCCCTTCCTCAGAAAGGTGAGTGCCAGCTTCCAAAGCTGAAAGGTGGCCTCAGGCTCCCTGAGCAGAGACACCCTGGTGCATTTTGCATGCCCAGAAGGAGACTGGGCTCCTCCGCTTCAGTGAGGAGATCCCGTGGGGCCAGATGGATAAGCTGGAGGGTAGCTATCAGTAGGACAGTGGGGACCAAAGACAGAGAGGCAGGGACAGTCTCTTGGTGTGGTACACAAAGAAGCTGGGAAGCAGAAGTGGTGTGAGCTGAGGGATGGGGGAGCATGGAGTGAAGGAGCTTGCATGACCCAAAACGAGTTAATTGCTTGTCAACAGTAGCTAGATAACAGTGTCTTTCCTTCTCTGTTTTTGCTCAGAGAAGGACAATTTGTTCTAATGACAGCATAACAAGGAGAAGGCTTATTCAGAGATAGGCTGTTCGTGTTCCCTGTCTGAGCACAGCGTTACTCAGGGCTGCAGGAAGTTTTGCAGCAAATCACAATACCTTAAGCCGTGATAATAACGGGCTTCTTCACAGTGATCATCATGTTGTATTTCAGGTGGCTCCAGGGTCTCCTCCCCATCCTCACCTACCTGCCACCATCCAGCCCTGGATCACCTCTCAGCATCAGGAAAAGGTGTGTTTAGCTGCCTGTCCTCTGTGGAGCATAACTACTGCATGGGGAGCAAGGAGCAGCCAGCTCCAGGGTGGAGGGGGTCCCAGCTTAAGGAGTTCCCTTGGGGTGGGAATGTGTTGGGGTGCTGCTGCTGTGGGGTGTGATGCAGGTATCAGGTCCCTGCTGTGAGAGGTGGCACAGCCCTGGGCTGAGTGTGCTGGCACCACTTACAGCCCATGGGAGCCTCCTACCCCATGGCCCTGTGGCCAGACCCTGTTGAACGCTAGCCAGGGTTTAGACTTGCCAAAGCAAGCAATCCCTAGGGGTTTAGCAGATTTGGGAATGTAGGAGGAAGGTGGATGAGGCCAGGTGGCAGGGCAGGAGGGATCCTTCGGGGTGCTGGGAGCACAGGAGATGTTCTGATGGCAATGTGAATCTGGGCAGGAGAAGGAGGCCTCAGCTCAGCTCAAGTCAGGCAGATGTGGGCTGACTGACCACAACAGCATTCTTGCCAGTGATGTCACAAGTGTCTTGGTGGCATCATTTAACCAGCTGGTTGGGATTGGCATCTCTGGGAGAAATGTGAGTGTCAAAGGCTGGGGTCAGGCACCTCGGGGCCTATTATCCCTTTCTCCCAATGCAGATCCCTGCAGTCTGACAGGAAGATGCCAGGGGGATTGAACATCTCTTCTGACAGCCCGGAGCTACGAGCAGCAGGGATTATTGTGCCCATCATCTTCTCCCTCATCTTCCTTGTGGGTACTGTGGGAAATGGGCTGGTGCTGGCTGTGCTGCTGTGGAATGGCCAAGTCAAGTACTCCACCACCAACCTCTTCATCCTCAACCTGGCTGTGGCAGACCTGTGCTTCATCATCTGCTGCGTCCCTTTCCAGGCCACCATTTACACCCTGGATGGATGGCTCTTTGGGGCCTTTGCCTGCAAGGCTGTGCATTTCCTGATCTACCTCACCATGTATGCCAGCAGCTTTACCCTGGCTGCTGTCTCTGTTGACAGGTAAGTGCCCCCTTCCCTTTGAGTTCTGCGGCTTAGGGACACTGTGTTTGCCATTCTTGAGCTAAGGGTGGGAGAAAGGCCACTACTTGCCCTGTTGTGTGTCCTGTAAGAAGCAGGTCGGGTCTCCCCAGAGGTAGGGCCAGCAGAACCAGTCTCCCCAGCTCCCCATGCCCCCCCCTCTACCAAGCCAAGCTCTCAGCCTAATTACCCAGTGCTCACTTGGGAAAGAGGGGAATCCACCATGCATAAGCAAGAACAGCAAAACCTCCAGGGCAGCAACACAACTGAGAAGGAACAGGAGAGTCCTGCTCCTATCCTTCTCTTACCCGCTTCACTGCTTGCCCTTCCTGAGCTAGCACAGCCGAGTGGATGATAGAGATCCCAGGCACACTGTTGGAATGACCCTGATATTTTTGTGAATTCACTGTAACCCTCACTCCCGAAAGATTTGGGAGGGAAGAGATGGGTGGCTGCATGGGAGGGGGTACACAGATGACAGCTCCACAGGGCAGGAGGAATACCTACCTCATCTCACCCATGTTGCATTTTGTCTCTCCTTCTCCTTCCCCTCCTTGCCAGGTACTTGGCCATTCGCTATCCACTGAAGTCCCGGGATCTCCGCACATCCCGAAATGCAGGAGTGGCCATTGTGGTAATCTGGTCACTGTCGATGCTCTTCGCAGGGCCTTACCTCAGTTACTACCAGATAATCCATTACCATGGTGTGCCCCTCTGTGTCCCCATCTGGGAGGACCAGCGCCGAAAGGTTCTGGACATCCTCACATTTGTATTTGGATACCTGCTGCCCGTGACCGTGGTGAGCCTGGCATACTCTAGGACCATCAAGTTCTTGTGGACTTCTGTAGACCCCATAGAAAGAATCTCAGAGTCTCGGAAAGCCAAGCGTAAGGTCACCAAGATGATTGTCACAGTGGCCATCCTGTTCTGCCTCTGCTGGCTGCCCCACCACCTGGTCATCCTCTGCTTCTGGTTTGGCCACTTTCCCTTCAACCGGGCCACTTACGCTTTCCGCCTGGCTTCCCACTGCCTTTCCTACACCAACTCCTGCCTCAATCCCATTGTCTACGCCCTCATCTCCAAGCATTTCCGCAAGCGTTTCAAGCAGGCCTTCACCTGCCTCTTCTTCCAGAACAAGATCAGGAAAAAGAAGAAGAAGAAGAAGAGAGTTGGAAGGAAAGTCCATATGGTCAATATGGAAAGAGGTTTTGCCAACAGGACAGGAGATTTCTATGGAGGCAACACTGAGGTGACCCAAGCCCCAGAAGAGAACACCAGGAAGAGGGACCATGAAGGTGCCAGTCGTACCGGAGCATGGACTCAGCAGGTACAAGATGCCGTGGTATCTGTTCAGAAGGAGCTACTGGAGGAGGAAATTTTGGCAACAGCTGGCCATTCCCTAGGTGTGACCCCTCTAAGAGGAACTGTTGGACAAGATCAAGAAGAAGCCCTAGAAAAGGGCTAGAGAGGCAAAAAAGAAGGCTCTATTTGCATCACATTTTCTGACCGCATCACAGTGGTTTTGCTTTCCTCCAGGATCATCATGCCCATGCCTTATCCCCACTGAGATGGTTTTATGTTGGCAGTGAGAGATGAGCTCACTCATTCAGACCACTAAACTGAGTTCAAGACCCCCGGTACTCCTCTAACACCTCCTCTGTGATCCTGCAGTCATGTCTGAGACCTGCCATCATCCCAGCTCAATATTCACAGTAAACTTTAAGTGACTGCAACAGCCGTCCTCTTCTTTAATTGTGTATGGCGTTTTATTAGTGCTGTGTGGATCCTGAATATGTAACCCTTAATGTGAGGCATGTCTGTACCTGTAATTTCTTAAGAGAAGGTGTAAATTGGGAAGCTTAGGAAAAAGTGTTTAGGGAAAGCTGTGACATTGTGGGACACCCAGACTTCCACACTGAAGGGGAAACAATGACAGGTTGTCATGGCACTTGTAAGTGTCCTGAGCCCTGCATGGGCTACAAAATCCTCTGGTGTCATCACTTGTCCCCATGCATGGTGCTGGAAGTTGTGTCAAAAGTAAAGGAGTTTTGGCCCCAGCCAGTGCTGTTGGCATTGGGGCTGGGTGACATCAGGCAGCTTGCAGAGCTGTGATGTGCATGAGCAGAGCCATGATCTCCCCCTTATTTCTCTTATTTTTCTGTTCCCTACTTCTGTTTGCGTAAATCTTTCCTTTTTGCTTTGTCCTGCCCACTCTTAATTCCCAGCTGACATGGTATTTCTAACGCTCACTGAAGCTGTTGTTCACCTTGCTGGAGCTCGGCTCCAAGGACATCCCTTTTTCTGTGCAGAGGCTAACTGAAGAGGAAGGCCAACAGTGCTGGGAATTAGTTTTCTTTTTCCATTCAGGTGCTTGATGTTGCTTTCTGCACTTTGGGCCTCCCTTGCCTCTCTCCCTGTTTCTGATTTTTCCACGTCTCTCCTTTTGTGGTGGCTGCCACTCCTCTACAGTGGATCTCTTTCAGAAACGTGTCCAGTGTGCCTTCCTGGGAACAATGAGTTCTGCAGTCACCCTCTGCACATTATGCCATGGCTGGTGGCCAGCTCACATGGTCTCATCATTTCTTCAGGTGAAGACTCACTCCACAGCCCAAAGTGTTGCAGGGAGAAGGGAACAGCAGTCAGAAGCAATGGCGTGGCACAGCTGGATACTGCCTGTTCTTGCCTAGGAGCAGCCGGGATGTTGCTCACCCCTGATCCTGTTCTTCCTGGTCCCAGATTGCAAATGGAGCAGATCAGACCAGGACTGACTGCTGCACATTGAGGTGAAGCCTAAATGAAACAGGACAGAGAGGACAGGGAAGATCTTGGGGAGAAGGTGCGTTTAGCACGACAAGTGGCTGCAAGCCCTGGACCCCTTCACTACGTTCTGCCTGGTGCTAAGGCCCAGTTTTGGGGAGCACATGAGTAGGAAGGGCAGGTGCTGAGCCTGGGTTGGGAAGGCTCTGGAGCCAGAAGGAAATTCCTGTCTATCCAGTACCAGTTTACTTGCTCCAACTGGTTTCTCAGCTCAAAAGCAGAGGTGAAGCAAAGATGTCACATCCTTGATAGAGAGACAGGTTTAATTAAAACCGAAGGAGTTTGATTGCTGCTTTCCACGCAGCCTTCCCTCCAGACTGATTGTCATTCTGCAGTCTCTGCTCCCAGCTTCTTGCCTTAATTAATTACTGTATTCTCTCATTTTCTATCCTACTTTTTATCACTCAGGCTGACAAGCTCATATTTAACCCTGCAGGGTCTGGTTTCCCACATCAATAAAGTGCAGCTGTTCCAAGATCTGGAACAGGGTAGATGAAATGGGAGAGGTGTGAGCAGGTCAGAGTTTCGTGTCTAGTGGTAAGCATCAGCTCTTCTCTGTGCAGTAACTTAGTCCTGCCAACTGTGTGCTGATTCTGGTGTCTGGCATCTCCCTGGCATGTGTGACACGAGCCTGACATACTGGGATGTGTCAGACCCAGTGCCAAGAAGCTCATCCTGCATATGACCCTGTGTGTAAATCTGGCAGCCCCGGGGAAGAGAATTCTGGTTATTTGCTTTTGGGTTTAACTGCTGGTTGCTAATCTAGACCAGCACTAGCAGGTTGCCAGCTGATTATTTTAATTCTTCCCCTCTTAGAGATTTCATAAAAAAGCCCAGAGGAACGCTGTTTGCCATACCTCTGTTATCATCTTCCTAATCAAAATTTGCTGATTCCTCCACCTAGTCACGCCATGGGCCCTGACCTGCCCAGGGATGCTCCCCCAGGCTGGCCAGGCACAATGCATGAAGAAGGCATCTTTTTGTAAGTATCCTTTTGTGATGGAAGAGATCTTTGCTCACAGAGTGAGCAAAGGAAGTGGATGAAAGGGTGAGAAGTTTGCCAGAGATGCTTCATGGGGCTTCCTTAGCAGCACAGATAATTGCTGTGCTGGATTTGAAGTCTGCTAGAAAGGCAAAGGTGGAGGAAGTAAATGAGTTTAGCTGTTGGAGATTAATTATTTCAGCTGCTGAAGAGCTGAACAAATTCTTGATGTTCACACACATTTCAGTGTGTGCTTTGCACTCGATTGTGTGGGTGAAGTGACTGCTCCAGAGAAAGGTCATTTGCTTAGTAACATCCATGCAGCTTTGCTGGGAGGCCTTGTCAGAGCTGTTGCTTCTGCTATGGCTCCTCTGTGAGACACAATCAGGTTCTCAGCTGTTTGTTTGCTTGGGGCAGATCCTCAGTCTGGCTGGTTTTGGTTGCCCCTCACAGTACAGCAGCAGCCTCAGAGCCAGGGAGGTTGCTGCTGGGTTCAGTAGCTGGGAATTCTGCAGATCCCATGCTCTGAATGAGGAGGGGAAATAGAGTGTATTTGGAGGTCAGGTAGTGGTGAGAGGGAACCAAAGCCTAAAGTCTCAGTTGATATCACGGCCCTGGGAACGGGGACTAGTCATTGTCCAGGAAGGGATCTGGGGGGTGCATTTGATGGTGTAGAACAAAGAAAATGAGGAGTTTGGACTGATTCTAATGGCAAAATAAATAGCAGAGGGAAACCTGTGCTGTTGTTTCCATTCTCCATTACTGCAGCAGAAACCTCTGGGAGATACAGACAACTGCCACCAGCCTCACGGGTTGTGCAGGGAAATCTGTGGCACGGGGTGCAAGGACGGAGAAAAGCTGCTGGGAGAAGCTGAAGCCTCTAGGCCAGAAGCAGAAAGAAAACCAGGCAATGCCAGTCAGCAGCTCTCAGCACAGTGGGAAGCCATGTTTTCTCCTTCCCTGGAACAGCTTCTTTCCTGCCCAGCACCTAATTCTCATTCTGGATACAGCTGCTGAGCATGACAGGGTAGATAAGGCTCTGGGTATGACTGGCTGATGCAAAGAAACCTAAAACTTTTCTCCATCCAGTGCCAAACACATGATACAGCTCAGGGCAGCCCACAGCTTCAAGCCCTGAGGCAGGAAAGCAGAACTGACTGTGGTGATTCATAGAATACAATTCCTACATGATACTTTTTTTTTTCTCCACTGAAAACCAGATGTGCTTTTCTCTTTCTTACCTGGTGTTACTGCTAAAGCAGTGGCGAAACTTCCTATAGCCATTTGGTTTTTTATTGCCTCTCCTGCCATGGTGGGAGCAGTGTGGCAAAAGAAGCAAGGCAATTGCTCCTGGCTGGCTGCAGCACCCCCACCTTTCCCCTCTGTCAGGAGCTGTTAAGAAAAAACCCAGCACCAGGCAAGAAAAAAGCCTGAAGAGCTGTGGACAACATCACGTGTGCCCACACTAAAAGCTTCACTCTGAGTCTCAGCTAGATGTGTTCCTGGGTTTGAGGTAAGCTGGTAAGAGGTGCCTACTTAGAGACAACATCAGCAACTGCCAGGATAAAGAGTGTTTTAGCCACGTGCTCTTCAGGCACCTTAATGGTCTCCTCAGCAACAAGGCTGCTGAGGGCAGAAGCGCTGGCAGCTGAGTGTATGTGGACATCAAGACCGGGCTGTAAAGATGGGAAGAGACAAGGTCAGTAAAGATTGGGCAGGAAGGTCACCTGCTCCTCACACAGGGGCCGTGCTGGAAGCTCCCTGCCCTGCCCCTGTCCTTCTCCGGTCCCTCATCCTCTTGCTGTCTCTTCACAGCACAGCCATTTTATTTGGCATGGGGCAAGGCACAACTTCTGCCACTGGGAAAGGCTGCTTTTCCTCTCTGCAAAATATCTCCTCTTCCAGCTTGAAGCACTCCTGCTGGGATTCCCTTTCCTCTGTTTGTACGGTTTCACGGCAGCCTAGATTTTAAATTTGGGTTTCTTGGCTCTGGAAGTCAGGATCAGAAAAGGTCAGCCAGCAACACTGTACTTCGATCTGCAAACAGAGTGGTGATTGAACTCAAACAACTTTGTGTTGTCACTTCTGATTTGAGGACCAGGTATGAGAGTAGCATTTACCAAGTCCAGTGCTGTGCATGGGGCCTGGAACAGATGTAAAGAAAGAGGCATGGGCTGCTCTGAAAAAGAGAACTTGGCCAAGGAATCGTAAAAGGCTGACAGGATTTTATTGGAGTTGAAAATACAAAAAGGTCAGATTGTCTCCCACCCTCTCGGCATCCTTCCCATACAGCACATCATAATGAAGTATCAATATGCACAGTGACAGCTCCAGCCCAGCCATGAGACTGCTGCTCGCAGCTGTGTCCTCCAGCAGCCCACACATGAACCCATCTAAAAGCCATGCCTATTTCTGGTATCTCAGCTTTGAACAGAGGTCCACTTAGCCTCTTCCTGGACAAGCGGCAGATATCAGAGAGCATGCTGACCTAAAGATCTCAAGAATGCTCCAAACTGTGGCTGCTGGATATTTAAACTGAATATTAATAATAAACTCTTTCAAACCAGCGACTCCCAAGCTGTGAGATAGGTGTGGCTACCAGCACACCATGGTGTGGTACACGGGTGGGAACTCAGATCACTATTGACACGTCCCTGTCACCCTGTTGCTGTAGGTGCCTTATCAACGAGATTTCCTGGATCCTTGCTCCACAGCAAAGCAACCTAAATCTTCATTGCTAACCACAGTGGGCAGAAGAGAGAGAGCAGCAAGAGCATTTCCCTGCATCTTTCATAGCTGCATCACTTCAGGCTCCCAGCATAAGCCATAATTAATTTCTCACACTGTACTTAAGGTTCTCCATGCCAAGCAAGAGATACAGAATGGCTGAGCAATGGGTTTGGTGCTGCTGAGGCAGAGGTAAATCCACCTCCATCCTAGCCCAGTAATACAGCTGAGTGCACAACACCTCCTGTCACAACTGGACCTCTTGCCTGAGACTGGCAGTAACGGGAAATACAAATGTTAGTTATGGTGGGGCTTTTTTGCAAGATGTAGATGTCTGACTAGAAATGCATTAAGACTGTGACCCTCCAATCCTTACTCTCGCAACAGGGCATCTCTGACCTGCTAGCTGTGTACCAGGGTATTTTTTGGAAGTGTTACACTGTAATATTTAAGCACTAACTTGCAGCAGACTTAAAAAATGGGCCCAGTGAAAGGTGTTAGTCTAGCCATGAAAAACTTTGTATCCCATTTGTAACCAGACACATTCTCTGCCCTGTGACAACAGGCTCTGTGAAGGGTGAGAATTAAGCCTCAGTGCATGTTTCTTAAGGCAGAATGTTTGCTCAGCTTCTAGCATGCAGAATTAAATGTGTGTTCTTCTCACAGCACAAAGCCTTCTGCTGTTCAAGGCATTCACTTTCTCCCTCATGCAATTAAGCAGTATGGAGGTGGCAAAAGGTGCCTTTTCCAAGCAGGAATGTTCCAGGGCATTTCTGTGATGCTGGCCAGCTGCTGAGTGCACTACTGAGGGCTGGTAACTGCACATGGCATTGGTCACCACCTACATTGAGCTGATGTACTTAGGAGAAGGCAAAATATCTCTGGAAAGGGTACTCTATTCATCGCCAGCCCATCTGGTAAAAAGTAGAACAGCTCTTTTACCCCAAAGTCACAACTGCAGCATTCTTGTCTGTTGCCTTTTTTGTGCAAAGCCTGCTGCCTTCCCACGGGGCAGCTGTGGCAGCACCAACAGGAACAGTCTGAGCACCACTGGAGAGTCAGTCTGGGCAGGAATGGCTGCTGGCAGCAATGTTTAGTCAGTGATCTGAGAAGCAAACTTCAGCTTCCTTTTCTCTCTAAGGCTTCTCCTGCTGCTTCAGGAAGATGATTTGGCAGCCCATTACCTATTGTCCATCTTCTGCATCTGCAGGCTGAGTGACGTGAAGCTGGCCAGGAGGTCTGTAACCTCATCCACCTGACAGGAGAATACACATGGCCATCAGGGAGGGGAATGCAGCTGTGCAGCCACCCAGCCCCACAGAAGAAACCCCCATGCAGCAGAGACCACCCTTGCACTAGAACTGCCAGTAATGTCCATGCTGAACTTACACTACGATAGGATCCTTTTGGTGCCAACAATCATGCAGAAGGGCTACTATCCTCATCATCAAACAAGCCCTAATCTAAGGCAATAGGAGCTTCTCCCCATTCTTCAGGAGGTGATGCTTGACCTCTGCTCTGTGTGATTTAGCCAGTCCTTAAAATACAACCATGTAGCTACATTACCCAAAACTGAGACACGGTATCAGGGTTATTTCCTCTAAGCCTGTTTCTAGGGGCCAGTCTTTAGCAGGAAAAAACCCCAGGCCCTGCAACCCTGTGTAATTGTGCTGACCCTGGCCTTAAACTGACTGTGTCCTCAGCCCATCTGATCCTCAGCTTCCTGCTGCTTGGCACTGTGATGCTTTCTGCATTTTGAATGTTCACCTAAAGGAGTACCATGAGTCATCGTGTAACTTGCCCACTTGACCCAATGCGAGCAATAACCATGTCTTCAGTGCCCCATTGCTCATGCAGTTGCATTCTCCTGAATGCAGGAGTCCCAATCCAAGGAGGTGAGTCAGAGTAGCTCAATGCTGCCTACCTGCTCCTTTGTGCTAGTCATCTGTAGCCTGGAGCAGAGGTCATCCAGCTGCTCCTTTTGCTCATGCCTCCCGAGACGGTCCAGGTATTCCCGCAACATCTGGATAATCTGAAACAAACAGGCGTAAGAGGCAAACATCACAGAGCCGCACCAGGCTGGAGTGTTTCCACAGGAAAAATTAAATTGCCAAGCACACAGCCTTGAAGCTGCAGCACATGGCAGAGTACATGACCCCTAGAAACGAACCCAGGCAAAGCAACTACATGGCACAAATGGCAGCATCAGAGTCCAGTGAGTCACCAGAAGTGTTCACCAGTCACAGATGGACTAGATGTGATCCTTGTGCCTGGTCAAGAACAGAGAAGAGAGATAAGCCTAGCTGAAGCAGCACAAGGTCTAGCCCTGAAAGCACCAAACTTTTTTAAATGGCTAGTTAGCTTCCCTCACTGTGAGGAGCAGGGACTTCTAATTTCAGCAGGATCTGCTCATGCACAGAGGATAAAAATCCTTGTGTCTGTGTGGCTCCTGAAGTGAGGCCCATGCCCCATGCATTTGCAGGACCAGGAGTGCTTTCCTGTTCCATGCCTCTACATACTGGAGCACGGCAGACTGTGTTAGGAATACAGAAAATGTGTACAGCACAGCTACAGCCTCGTGCCTTGTCCCTCTCCTGCCACAAGGCATCTCTTACATTGTGGTTGAAGAAAAGAGTATGCTCCATACAGCCCAAGAATCCACTCAATGCATCCTTAGCTTACCAGAGCCAAGGGAGGCCCTGGAAAAAATTAAAGTAGAGGCTGGGAAAAAGGAAGGTCTCTGAAAATGGAAGTCAAATTCTTCCCACAGCAGTTAAGAGCCTACAGACAGGCAATTAAGTAAAGGGTGCAGGAGGCTGCCAGGGGCTGCACTCCATTGCCAGAACATGGGGCTGTTTCTTTTACCTGTTTCACTTCAAGGCGTACAGCCTCCAGGCTGTGGGAGAATCCTTCCTGCAGGATATTCAGCTTTGACTTAGCGAGGTGCAGTGGGGTTCTGCCAGCTCGATCCAAGGCATCAACTCTGGCCCCTGCAAGATGCACGACCAGGGACAGTGAGGTCTGTCACCAGGATTTGGTGTCCCTGGAGAGTTTCAACAGGGCAGGAAGGGAACAGGTGTAACTGTTATAGAGGAAATGTTACCTCCGCGCAGCAGCGTGGTGATGACGGGAACATGGTTCGTGCAGGCAGCTGGGGAGGGAAAACAGAGGACACACAACTCAGAGGTACAAACAAAAATGAGTTTCTGCTCAAGGACAAAGCTTGCTGCTCCTCAAAGGGCTTCTCTGCCAGAGGAAAGAGGAAAGGCCCAAATGCTAAGGTACCCACCCACTCAAGCCTGAGTACTCTATCTGGAACAGATCTTGGGGCTGGCAGAGGGAGGGAAATCAATTTTTTCAAACCTTTTCTTTGATTTTGAATCATTGAGGAGTGAAGTAGTGAGGAGTGAATCTAATGAAATGCAAAGAGTCCCTCCTAGGTGCTTAAATTTGGGGATGCACTCTGTGAGGCACAGGCAAGAGGAAGGTGGAGAGGAAAGGAACAGTAAGGAGGTTCTCACCTCACTTTTCTGCATGCAAAGCTCATCTGTGTGGCACTTACCCAAGTGTAAGGGAGTATTGCCCAGCCCATCTCTCTGGTTTGGGTCAGCCCCATGGTCCAGAAGCAGTTGGACTAGAAACAAGGAAACAGAGACACATCAGTCCCTTCCCTTTGCCCCACAGATCATGGGCCACAGATCCATGTGGCAGCCACCAGGCTGCCCTAAGGGTGCTTCTGTTCAGCTCATCAGCTTCCTTCCTGAGACAGGGCAGGGGTTTGCACAGCAATGCAGAAGGACCCAGCAATGCAGAAGGAGCAGTGCCACTGCTCCTGGGCTCCCTGATGCGAAGAACTGGGAGGGAGGACACCCTTCACGCTGCACCAGTACAGTCCTAGAACAGGGAGGTCCTGCTCCCCTTCAAGCAGGCAGACATGGCAAACCCTGGAGTCAGAGTTGGCAACTTTGACACAAAAGGAACAGAAAAAAGCAACCTCTGACAGGTGCTGAAGCAAAATAAAGAGCACCCTTCAAAATCCCCACCACTTCCAGAGAGGCTGGAAGACAGAGCTCCCCTCCACTCACCGATGTGATCGTTGCCATTGCAGGAGGCAAAGTGCAGGGCCGTCCGGCCTTTGTCGTCCGCAGCACAGGGGTCAGCTCCATCCTCCAAGAGTTGCTGCACTGACAGAACCAAGGAGAAAAAAGCAAGTAAGCTGAAGGGGCACCTGATCAGAGAGTGCTATCTGCTCTTTTGGGGGTACAGAAACATGCTGTCAGCTGCTAAGTCAACTTAGCAGCTGTGAGAGAATCCTTCCTACAGGATATTCAGCTTTGACTTAGCGAGGTGCAGTGCGGTTCTGCCAGCTTGATCCAAGGCATCGATCCATCAACTGAGTCAACTGGACTTGAACCAGTTACCTCCAGTATCCTAGCTCAGCAGAACCAGCCTTAGCAGTGTAACCTCCACCCTCTGATTCAGCCTTCACCACCTTCCACATGTTGCCATAAAAGATAAGCCAACAGCTCTAACGGCTAAAGATCCACCTAGCCAAATTTTCAAGACTCCAAGGACAACCAGCAGCAAATACCTAGAGAAGAATGCAAAAGGACAGGAAGAATGTGGGGCTAACTCTTGGTTTTAGTCAGCTGCATCTCAGGCACTTCCCAAGCTAGAATTAGCATCCTGTGCTTACTACTGCCCCTCCATGGGCTTGCCCTGTGGATTTACATGATCATTTTCTGCACCTGTGTAAAGTTTTGACATCAATATGGACCTGTGGTCAGAAGTTTCACAGTGCAACCACAGATAGTGAGAAAAGCCACTTCTTCACAACTGTTTTGATGATGCCCCTTCCTAACCAGTGGTGGCTACAGTTTGGGAAGCAGGCACGGGAATGCACTGACCTGCCAAGAGCCGAGCAGAGAGATCAGTAAAGGGTAGAAAGATTAGGAACACAAAAATAGCACCTACACAACATGGGTTAGGGGCATCTGTATGGGCTGTTACTTCTGTTGTTTTGAGATCATCCTGATATGCTACCTGGTGTGTAAAATAGAGCTCATTCCATAGCTGTTAAAAATGCTGATAGGTTCATTATATTTTGAGATCTTTAAAGAGCATATTCTACAACAGTCAAGACTGTTTCAGGCCACTGAAAGCCACCATTCATCTCAGCTTCTAGAAAGCGAATTATAGCCACCTTTGAATTTCTTCCTGTACACATCCTACTTCAAGGGTGGTACAGAACTGAAAAGAACACCTAAAAAGATGGAAGTGGCATTAACATGGAATGTTTGATACATCAGAAGAAAGAATGGGAAACTGACAGTGCCCCAGTGAGAACCATTAATAGGAACACTTTAGCTACTCTTCCCCTGAACCAAGTAGGAATGACATAACCTCTCCACCCAGTACCACCACAGGAAACAGCAAAGATGTTTACTTGTTGATGAAAAATAAATTAATCATAGCACACTTCTTCAAGTTGCAGAGTAAACAAAACACAAGAGGACTGTAAACATGGGAACCTGTCTATCAAATCCAAGGTGAATTGAAACCAAGACTTCCATAAAACTGCATTCTTTCATCTTCCTGTTGGAAATTATATAACTTTTTAATAATTTTAGTTAGTGATTTTAATTAACTTTGAAATTAATTGCTTTAGTTAATCATAATCTATATATATAATTAGAAAGAGTGTGTGATTCTTAAATTATTCTTAGCCAGTATTTAGTAAAGCTGTCATAACATACTTTTGTAGGAACACAGCTTGGGGAAACAACTGAAACTTTAACTTTTGAAAACTAACTCTGATGTGCTTCAATTAACAAAACCAGAGAAAGATGTATGGTAGAGGCTGGACATCTGGAATGTAGATTTTATCGACCACAAGGACTTTGCAGAAACCAGAAGATAAAGAAGGGACTAACAAAGACTCAGTATATGTGTTGCAAAGTCCCTACCAGAGGAAAAAGATACTAAAAAGACTAAAAATGTAGACTAACCAGCATGGAAAGTGAGAAATCAATATCCCACAGAGGACAGAGTACTTATTAATAAAAGAGAATGATGTAATTTATAACCAACAAACATTAATTTATTTGTTTGCTAAAAAGTATAAATAAGTGAAGAAGTTTTGTATCTGTGTCTGAGTGGAGGCCAGAATTTTGTAAGCCACACAAATCCCTCCTGGCCAACAACAACGTAACATCTTACACACTAACACTAAAGAGAAAGGGTTAGAGGGGTTTATTTACCCCAACAATTTTGAAGGATTTCGCAACAATTTACTGGTGACCCAGATGAGACAACACATTTGATGTTCCACAGACTTACAGGATCAAGGACTTTGGTGCACACTGAAAGACTTTTTTTCAGGGAAAGTTTTCAATCCTCTGATCCAGGTGAGTTCAAGGTAAAAACCCCTGGGAGTTTATTAAAACATTCCTGAAGGTTTAAAAAGGTATACCTAATCATAAGCTTGCACTCTCTAACATATTAAGAGTTAAGAAAGTGATGACATAATTGGCTATTTTCTATTAAAAGTTAGTGTAAAACTCTGTAAGTGAATATGAATGGAATTGTGTTTGAGTCCTACTGCTTACAGCTGGAAAACTGTAATTGTAAAGCTATATAACTGACTATCAAAAGGTGTGGTTTGAGTCTTTACCCTCTGCTTTGCCCACAAATTAGTCAGACAGTGCTGCTTGCACAAAGAGCCACGCTGTGTGCCCAAATATTTCTGTGCTCATTAAATGCTATGGTATCTGTTAGTGTTGGAAAATGCAAGTGTGTGGTAATGTGAGTGTGTCATCAGTATAAATTGAGTTTGTACGAAAATTCATTGGCTGTAAGAGTGTTGAAGCCATTGTACGCTGACAGTGAATTTTAGGGTATTTGGTGTGTACTAAATGTTTGGTTTTGGGTAATGTAAATTGTTGAAGTATTTTGTAATTTGGGTAATGACTTGCTGACCGATGGCTCAGAGCTCTCTCCGGGCGTTAGCACAGCGGCTGCTACTGTTTCAGTGACTGGAATTGTATGGGTGTGCACAGAGCGCTCTCTCGTGTCGGTTTTAGTCATTGCTGGAATTTCTGTTTACTGTGGGTTTCCCTTTTTCTTCTCCAGCCCAGGAAGAGGGGAAATACCCAAATGTTCGCCTTTAGGCTGTATTTTTCAGCACTAGAAAGAATCTAAAAGCAATTCTTTAACTTGGACACAGGTAATAGAATATTTTATTCTCTGGTGGCTAGATTATCTATTAGATAATCAAGAAAAGTGGCCAGTTCATGGTATTTTTACACTAAAATGGTATTTTAGAGTTGATGTTATGTTGCCAAAAGAAAGAGAAATGGAATGACATACCATACATAGTACCTCAAGCAGTGATGAGATAAGTAGCCAAAGATAAACACAGAAAAAACACATTGGGGAGCAGAAGCTATTAGAGATAACTTGAAACGTCAAGTAGTAAGTGTAAAAATACCAGGAATCAAAAGAGTAGTCAGTAAGTGTAAAATATGTTTGCAACACAATCCACAGATGTACAAAAGACCTCCTTTAGGGACTCCAGAAAGAGGAAACTGTCCTGGAGTTTATAGGCAAACAGATTTTTATGAGTTACCTCGACAAGAGGGCTATTGATTCCTATTGGTTTGAGCTGACACATTTTTTGGATAGCTGCTTGCACCAACAAAGCAAGAGAAGTTACCAAGATATTGTTAAAAGAGATAATAACCCGGTTTGGAATTTCATTTGGAATGAATGATCTATGGTATCTTATAACAAGACACAAGCAAATGTTTGCATTTTAATAGCTTAAGTTTTGCTAGATACTCAATGATTTAAGTGGAAGATTAAATGATTTTAGCAGAAGTTTTAATCTTAAAGGAAAATTAAAACCACTTCCAAAGAGGGGAATTGTTGGAAATGTCAGAACTTTTTAGTAGTTTTAGTTAATAGTTTTAATTACCTCTTAAGTTGATTGTTTAGTTACATTCAATAAATATTTATTAATTATAAATAGTGTGTTATTCTTTTATTACCTAGCAAAGTTGTCATTAAGTTATTTTTGTAAGAACACAGATTGCAAAAACTACTACAACTTTATGTTTTGACAAACTAACTCTGATATGCTTTAATTAACAAAACCTGAGAGAGAAAGATGTAGTGTTGAGGTTGGACATGTGGAAAGCAGAATTTATGGACCACAAGGGAATTTTGCAGAAACCAGAAGAGTCCAGCTCCGGCCCTGGTTCAAATCTACTGGGTCATGCTGCCTCATCACACAGGGTATGGCTTAGACAATCGTAACTTTTCCACCTAAATCAAAACATGATTCGCTTGCTGCTAACAACTGGGCAAAACAAGGCACCAAAACAGCTGGGACAGTGCAGTGCTGGTTTAGCTCCAGGCAGATGGAAAACCAACACTATGAAGCAGGTGCAGTGAAAAAGAGAACACAATAACCAGCCCCACTCTGCTCAGAGAACAAACCTGCGTTTTAGAATAGCATTTTCTAGATCTGAAGCAGCTAAAGCTTCCTGCCCACAGTCTATCTACCCACTTCCTCCTCTCCAAAAGAGCCCTTGAGATACTGCCCCTCCAAGAAGAGGTCCCAAGTGGGACTGACAGAAGCCTTACCTGTGTCCAAATCATTGCTATTGGCAGCTTCACGCAGCCTTTTCAGAGCTACGAAGGAAAGAAAGCAATTACTGGGAAGCACAGAGGAAAGAGGCACGTTTCCCTACTGAACCATTCCATCCCGGTGCTCGAGCACAGGTGCGGGGCCAAATCACGCTGCTACTGGCTCCAGAGAATGGGAAGCAGATCGAGGCACCAGGGAAGAAGGGCTCTCCTCGTCTGCTCCCGAAGCCGGCCGCGGGCCCGCCCCCTCCTGCCGGGCACGCTCCCCGGGCGGGACCGGCTGCCTTCCCCAGCCGCCACCCAACAGCGCCGACCGCCCTCCCGAAGGCCGTGCGGGGCCGGCCGCAGGAGGGGCAGCCCGGCCGCTCACCGTGCGCCTCCTTGCCCGTCGGCCCCAGCCGGCGGTGGAGGCGGGCGGCCCTGCGCAGGCGGCGGGCCGGGATCTTGCCCGCGGGCTCCTCCCGCTGCCACACGACGTGCAGGTAACCGAGGGGTGCGCCCGGTCCTAGTGGCGGCAGCGCGATACGCGGCTGTGGCTCCGACTCCGGCCCCGGCCCCGGCTCTGACTCTGGTTCTGGTCCCGGTCCCGGTTCCGGCCCCGCGCCCGGCGCCCCGTCAGCCCCACCGCCACTCTCCATCCCGTCACGGCCCGGCCCGGGGAGAGGGGCGGGGCGTCACCATAGCAACGGGGCGGGCCGCGTCTTCTAGACCAATGAAAGGTGGCACAACCCTTGCGTGCAGCCAATAGGGAGGGAGCGGGTAGGAGAGAGGCGGGGAGGGAAGTGGATGCTGTGGCCAGGAGAGCTTGACAGGCGGTTGTCTTCTCCAATCAGATAGGGAAGGGGGCCGCGCCCGGCCCGTGACGGCTCAGCAGGATGAAGACAGGCACTTGCTTTAGCCAATAGAAGGGCTCAGCCGCCTCACCCTGCCTGCCCCGCCCCTGCGCCTGCGCCGCGGCAGTCCCGCGTTTCCGCCCGGAGCCCTTTCCGTGCCGCGCCGCCGCCATGGCCTACCCGGGGGAGGACTACGACAACGAGGTGCGGGCGGGGGCCCGGGGGGCGCGGGCGCGGGGCCCGGGGCTGGGCTGGGCTGCTCGCGGGGACTCACTGCCACCCTCTCCCCACAGGCTGCCTACGACCCCTACGCGTACTCCAACGACTATGATATGCACACGGGTGAGTGTGAGGGCCCCACGCGCGCCCCGGGCCCGCCTGCGCCCGGCTGGGCCTGTGGGCCCGGGCCGGGCCGTGCGGCGGCTGCCTCACTGCTCCTCCTTCTCCGCAGGAGATCCCAAGCAAGACCTGGCCTACGAGCGCCAGTACGAGCAGCAGACCTACCAGGTGATCCCCGAAGTGATCAAAAACTTCATTCAGTATTTTCACAAGACGGTGTCAGATCTCATCGACCAGAAGGTGTACGAGCTCCAGGCCAGCCGTGTTTCCAGTGATGTTATTGACCAGAAGGTGTACGAGATCCAGGACATTTATGAGAACAGGTACAATACTGTTCTTTAGCAGATAGAAATCACTGTTTTGGCTGTGATGCTGTTAAAACGAAAGGCTGGCTACTACCTGTGCTGTTCCAAACTTGGGCTTTCTCTGAAACAGGTTTGGTTTGGTTACTGTGGAAAAAAACGTTTAGGTATTTCCAGCCCATTAGGCTAATGTGAGTATACAGGAGCTGTGATCTGTCTGAAGGGAAGTGCCAGCCCTGGCCTAACAGGAGGGGGGCTGGAAAGAGGGCTCTCAGTGGTGCTACTCAGGCAGTTTGCAGAAAGCTGTGAGGTGTAGCTTTTGTGTCTCTTGCCAACAGCTACTTCCACTCCTGCTTGTAGCCGTGTCAGCTTGACATAAAGGGAACGTGGAAGTGACATACACATCTGTGTCATGCCTGGGGGATAAATTGAAGTCTCACTGCTTAGTTTGTGATTCTCATAATGTGCTTCGACATTGGACTTACGAACAGGGGTTGGTGGTGCTGCTCAGCTTTCACCAAGTCCAAGGCCTCTCACTGTTGTCATCCCTGACTCCAGCACTGTCATACTGAGTGAGACGTGGATTTTCATGCTGCATGTGTGTCTGTTTTTTCAGCTGGACAAAACTGACAGAAAGGTTCTTTAAGAACACTCCATGGCCAGAGGCTGAGGCCATTGCTCCTCAGGTTGGAAATGGTGAGTCTTCCCCTTTGCCTTGGGTTGTCAGAGAGAGAAGGAACCGGATCCCTCCTGATCCTGAGTTAGCAGGTGCACAGAGTTGTTGCTGCCTGAGTCAGTTGCCTTTGTTCACTCTAACAGCTCCCTCAGCAGATGCCTGGCAAGAGTCAGACTTGAGCAAAGTGTCTTTTTGTGTGGCAGGAGGCTCATAGGCCTTGTGGCTTGCTAATGTCCTCTTTTGTCATCTTTTCCAGATGCAGTTTTCCTGATCCTGTACAAGGAGCTGTACTACAGGCACATCTACGCCAAAGTCAGCGTGAGTGTTGGCCCTGTGTCATCTTGTGGGGTGCATGCTGGCTTCTCTGTGCCAGCAAACTTGACAAGTCTTGCTGCCACTACAGTATCAGTGGTCCCCTAATCCTTGCAAGGCAGGATTGGATGGGTTCGTGAGCTGTAAGTCACACTGATTTTAGGGAAGCTTAGCAGAAAGCTTCTTGCTTTTTGTTAGTTTAGTAAGGATTCACTGATTGCTGAAAAGCAAGAAAGACTTGACTGTCTGTTTGAGGGTCATTAGCTGTCTCTTCAAGCTTGGTGGTGGTGATGAGTGTGCAGGTTTCTCTGGTAGCTCAGATGAATCAGGAGACTGGATCTGAGTGTTCAGGGGGCTCTTTGTGCTAACAGCCAATGGAATGGTTAGTGAGTTAGGGAAGAAGGGGACGTTGGAAGGTAACTGAATTTTCCTTTTTACTGCTTCTGTGTGTTTCTCTGTGGCTCCTCTTCAAATGAGCAGGCAGTGAGAAGGGGTGTCACAAGAGGAAGGTGCATTATTTGTCATGAAAAACCTCACATGGGATCAGAGTGCCTTGTGAACAGGGAAACATGGGTACCCTGAAGGATGGAGAAGAAGGAAATGAAAGGAATTGTGAAACAATTGAAAGGAATTGAAAGGAATCTGTGAAACAAAACAAACTTTGTCCTATTTTAAGCCTCTTTAATCAGTGAGAAAGTCATAGTACTTGGTTCTTAAAGAAAAAAAAAGTCTCAACAGATGCATGACTTATGGGTAAATAAGTAATAACTGCAGTTTTACTCTGGACCAGAGGGTGGAGAAATGGGCACTTTTAAAAGGCTGCTGTGTTAACCCAAGCCAGGCTTCAACAGGAGAAACTGGTTTTTCAGGCTGTGCTGTTAGTGCTTCTCAGACTCAGTGTCTCCAGCTGAAACAAGAACCAGTAGGTCAGCTGCTTAGAAATGATGTCCAGAAACAGAATTGTTGATCTATTAAGAATTCTCATAAGCAGAGAAGGAAGGAAAGCTGGTGAAGGTAACAGGAAGTTCTTGAATCTGAACAGCAGAGGGAAACAGGGAAGTTGTTAATGCAGAATATTCACAGGAGGTTTGACTGCTTGATATCCTGGGAGAAGCTGCCTGTACAGGAAAAGTTATCCCTGTTTTGTGGGACAATAGTGCTACAGTTTCAGGTTTTCTGGGTGATGCTGGTGGGTGTCCTGGTTGAACACTGCCTCTAGCACTCCTGGACTAGACCCTCTACTATTGTGACTGTCCTTCTAATGCTGTTGCCCATGACCTCCCTCCTGCCATGCTTGATTTAAAGCAGACTCTGCTGACTTCTCTTTGCAGGGGGGGCCCACGCTGGAGCAGAGATTTGAGTCCTATTACAATTACTGCAATCTCTTCAACTACATCCTCAGTGAGTTGCTGCAATTAATTTCTGGGTTGTGAGTTTTGGAGAGAAAGATCAGATGGAGAGGGCAGAGCTGAAGAAAGGGTCAGAAGAACTGCAACGTATTTGTTTATAAATAATAGAGGGAAAGGTAGCCTGTAAGCTTTCTGCATGTTTGAGTTTGTTCTGAAATACTGTGAAGAATAAAACTTAGTTTTCTGTCTTGCTGAGAACTGCTTCACCTATCTTTATTAAAAAGTAAAATGAAACAATAAGCTAAAGAAGACGTGCAGTGTTTCATAACTGTTTACTGTTGTTCACTCCCCTTGGAGCGAATGTTAGTGTTTGTGACTCCCTGCCAAACTTCATGTGGAGAATGGATCAATTAGGATAAACCCCTGCAGTCTGTGTGCATCTTCTGAGAGCTGATGCTGCTGAGCAGTCACATTAGAGATTAACCCTGTGCATGTTCATAGTCTTTGAAAATGTAGGCAATTGAGGTTGTCAAAGCTGCATCTCAGCCCTACTGAAAGCTTCATTCATCTGCTGCTCCATCTCCCATTTCAGGGAAATTTTTGTGTTCTTTAATTTGTCTATTCCTCCAGTTCTGACAATGTTCTTGCTGAAGGTGTTAACCATCTCATCTGTTCTCCTGCAGATGCTGATGGCCCTGCTCCTCTGGAACTGCCCAACCAGTGGCTCTGGGATATTATTGATGAATTCATATACCAGGTATCTGATTATAAAACTGGGCCATTTTGAGGTGGCTTTGCCTTTATTAGTTGTATAATTTTTCCATCCCTTCCTTTGCTGTGATTTCCATAGCAAGGGTACCATTGCAGGTTGAAAATCTTTGGTGATCACTGTTACTCTTGTGTTGCCAGGTGGATGAAGTAGTTGTAAATGTACAGATTTTTAAGTTACAAGGTGCTCTTTTGGGAGTCCTGAACTTTTGTGCCTATTTATCTTTTAGAACAAAATTTCTGTCTTTCTTAGTCAGTAGGGCCTTTATGCATGCACTGAGAGATTGATGAACTGATTTGGAATAAGCTGTGGTCTGAGGTCTTGACTAATATTAAGGAATATTTCCTTTTACTCAGCACTTACTGTTCTGAGTGCCACAGTACAAATCTCAAATGCTATTGGTTTTTCTCTTTAGAGAATATATTCCCTTCTCTGTAACTTTTTATTCTAGAACTGCCTGGAATTCCTCAAGTGTTGTCTGTCAATCTTGAGAGCAAAAAGGATTGTGTGCCTATAAGGGAAAAAGATGTGTGTATGCAAACACATCTTATAATTCAGTCATTCTCTTTTCTACCTGTTCAGACAGCAAATTTGTGTTTAATTGCCTTTCCTAATTGTTTAAGAGATCCTTTTCTGCTTTGATCTGTTTCCTGGCCTTTTCCTCTGTACTGTATAATTCTTTTAGGTGCTTTAAAGGTGGTATAATCTGTCATTTTGATTTCCATGTGATCTCACGTGAAACTTTTTTTTCCCATGCAACTTGTAGTTTATTGTAATGCATTTGTGTGAGCAAGTTGTAAGCTCAGTGCATTTACCTGAGCATCTCTAGAGAAGCTGGTCATCACTGAATCTCTGCTTTTTCCTGTAGTTCCAGTCTTTCAGCCAGTACCGCTGTAAAACAGCCAAAAAGTCTGAAGAAGAAATTGATTTCCTTCGTTCCAACCCCAAGATCTGGAACGTCCACAGTGTTCTTAATGTGCTGCACTCTCTGGTTGATAAATCCAACATCAACCGACAGCTGGAGGTCTATACAAGTGGAGGTGAGCTCTGGGTGGTGCCAAGCAGCACTGGTGTCTGTGCTGCCTTGCTTTGATTTGACCCAAGTTGCTTAATTTTGTTTGGGAGCTGGATCAAACCCATAATCAGTGGATGGATTGGCTGGGAACTGGTTCTGTTGGCTTAGGTGAGAAGTAGCAGTGATTACATTTCAGGCCTTGCTTCCTTTGTTTTAAACAGAAAAGTATTGAAAGGGAAGCTTGCTTCCTTGGAGGATGGCATTGTGGTTCCTTTTTTCCCTAGGTGACCCTGAAAGCGTGGCTGGTGAATATGGGCGCCACTCCCTGTACAAGATGCTGGGCTATTTCAGCCTGGTTGGGCTGCTGCGTCTGCACTCTCTGCTGGGAGATTACTACCAAGCCATCAAGGTGCTGGAGAACATCGAGCTCAACAAGAAGGTAACACAACATGTTTTAACCCTTCTTTTGCAGTCTTCCAAATGCCTCTGTTGAAGCATGCTGCTGAAAAATTGCTGTCCTGAATCTTCCAGCTGAGGAACTGTTTGTGTCTGCTGTAGTTGTCAGGAGTTTGTGGCTGAGCACAGCTAGAGCTTTGGTATTAAATCAAGCCATATGATAATGCCTGATGCTGTTGCAGCACAATTGCCCAGTTTTTTGGGAGGTTTGCTGTTTTGTGCAATGCAGTGTTATTACAGAGAGTACTGCTGGAACTGCAAGTGGTAGTGCAGTGGTAACTACCTGAACACACCATTCTTACCTTTGTTACTGGCTCTTTCTTGTATTTTTGACTTCTCACTGTGCCCACTCCCACCTGGGCTGTTTTTGCCTTAGAATTGAGTGCTGCTTGTGGCTAATAAAAGTTCAGCTGCAATGGGTTTGGGCCGAGGCTTGGCACAGATCTACATACGTGCTGTCTGGCACAGGATGTGGAGTGAAATAGGGCGAAAGGGAACTGAGCAGAGCAATGTTAGGCACAGAACAAGAGTCCTCTCCTTGCAGGAAGCTGAAACTGGAAAACATAGGAAATGGGATGATCTAATAAAACAGTGAGGAAGCTGCTGCAGGGATGGGTGGGAGGTGAGGTATCCTGAATTAACCCTCTCCTTTCTGTGTTTGGAATGGGAGTGAAAGCAGAGGTGGCTGAATTGTGCCTAACAAGGGGTGTGGATTGTTTCCCCTAACATAGCATGTTACTCCTTCCTTCTCAGAGCATGTACTCCCGGGTGCCTGAATGCCAGGTGACCACCTATTACTACGTGGGCTTCGCTTACCTTATGATGCGGCGCTACCAGGATGCCATCCGTGTCTTTGCCAACATCCTCCTGTACATCCAGAGGACAAAGAGCATGTTTCAGAGGACAACCTACAAGTATGAGATGGTAAGAGATAGAATAGACTACACTTCTCCAAAGAAAAAGCCACTGTCTTCTTTCCCGTCCTTCCTCTATCACCTGGTAGCTTATGTCTAATAGTCCACCTTTATTCTCGTGGACTTTGCTGGTGGTGGTGACTGTGGGATCCTCTGAACTCCTTTGCCATGGGTGACAATATTTGCTCTTAGCTATGTTCCTAGTTACTTTGGGTGTTCCCCATACTGTTGTCCCGGGTCCATCTGCACTCTAGCTCTAGGCAGGGTTGTTAATGGGTATGAGCTGCTGCTGATACTCTTGTCCATGCTCCTTCAGACTTAGTTGTGTTTCTAGTCCAGTGCTGCACTTCAGGTTGTTGCCATTGTCCGATGTATTTCCATTATCTGATAATCATTCACAGAGGTGGCTGTAACAAAGCTCCTTTCTCTTTCTACCTAAGCTGTCTTACCTCCTGATTTTGGTGCCTGTTTTACCTGCTCTTTCCTTTTTATCCTTACGATTAATTTCTAATTCTTTGTTTAGACAAATCCTGTCAGTCTTAATTCCATAGCACTTCAAAAAGTTGGATGTGTCTGTTTCAGCCACACAGCTGTCCATTTCATCCCACACTCATATAAATCTTTCTCGGTCTTTTCTTCACTGACCTACCTCCCTGACAGCTGTCCCTTGCCAGGAGATGATTGTTAAACTATCTGCCTTCCCTTCTCTGCATGTTCTTGTACCATAACAGTCAAAAGCGCTTCTGGCCCTCTGGATTCTGCATAGCTCTGGATGCATTTACTCTGCACCTTCCTCTTGCCCACCCTTTGTTTTAATTCTAAGAGCCTTGGTGTGTGGTTCATCCATTTGCTTTGCCCAGAGGCACTGCTTCTTTGTGCTGTCCCCCTTGAGCGTTAGGACCATCAGTGCTTTGTGTAAAGGATCTTCCTCTACAAAGTGAGCACACCGTGGTGCTGACGGGGTCTCCTCTGTGCCTCAGATCAACAAGCAGAACGAGCAGATGCACGCGCTGCTGGCCATCGCGCTCACCATGTACCCCATGCGCATAGACGAGAGCATCCACCTGCAGCTGCGCGAGAAGTACGGCGACAAGATGCTGCGCATGCAGAAGGGCGACGCGCAGGTCTATGAGGAGCTCTTCAGTTACGCTTGCCCCAAGTTCCTCTCCCCTGTGGTGCCCAATTATGACAACGTTCACCCCAACTACCACAAGGAGCCCTTCCTGCAGCAGCTCAAGGTCTTTGCTGATGAAGTTCAGCAGCAGGCCCAGCTCTCAACCATCCGTAGCTTCCTCAAGCTCTACACCACCATGCCTGTGGCAAAGCTGGCCGGCTTCTTAGACCTCACAGAGCAGGAGTTCCGTATCCAGCTGCTCGTCTTCAAGCACAAGATGAAGAACCTGGTATGGACAAGTGGCATATCTGCCCTGGATGGAGAGTTCCAGTCTGCCTCTGAGGTTGACTTCTATATTGACAAGGTTGGTATCTGCCACTTGCTGGCTGGGAAATTCTTTCACCCAGGAAGTTCTGGAATCGGCAGCACCTAGTTTTGTCCCATTCTGTGGGGGACATTCCTTCTTCCTTTGCCATTTATAGGGGTTGCCTGCCCACAATGAAATTATAGCCCTGCATAAAAAGAGTGTCACTGGATGAAGAGTGATGGAATATCACAGGCAGCTTTGGCAGTCAATGTACCTAGAAAATAAACACTTCCCCAGGACAGAGGGAGTTGCTTGTCAGTGTTCTTGGAGGTGATAATTGAGTGACAGATAGTGCTGCTGTTTGTGTGCCAGGTGGGGTTGTCCTTGTAGGTGTTCCCCACATCTCTCCTTTGTTTGACAAAGCAGAGATGTTGCTTGGTCATGGTACAGGTCTGCTTTGCACTGGAACAGCATTTAGTTGTGGTTGCTCTTGGAGGAATGTAAACACAAGGTGTGGAGCTATCACCATCTGCCTTGGAGCTCCAGCAGCAGGAAGTGTAGCAGAGTCTTGTAGGACTGTAGTCAAAGAAAACAGCAGTAACCATTAGGTTTCTTGCTAGGAAGGAGACCAGGTTACCTTGTTTTCTTGGTCCTTGTAGCAGACCTCTTCTTGCAAGCTCTTATGCCTTGTCTCAGCCCAGCTGTCATGGCATATAGCATGACTGAAAAGAGGGAAGCATGAACTAGGGTTGGAACTGTCAAACTGCTGCAAGGAAGACAAAACCAGAGTGTATAAGAATGTGGGAAGTGAATACAACATGAACAGGGGACCCATCCCAGACAAAGCTGTATGACAAAGCTGCAGACAAAGGTGTGAGGGAAGGCAGCCCAAGGAGAACTGGATGGGTGCTGTGGGACTAGCACGGGTCACATATGTGTGGTGCTGAGCCATGGCTGGGGTGAAGCCCCTTAGGTTGATCCTTATGTTTGGCAGTTGTTGCTGTCTTCCTGCTAGTAGCACAGTCCTTCTCCTAATCTTATCCTGTTCTCTTCCCAGGACATGATCCATATTGCAGACACAAAGGTCGCTCGACGCTACGGGGACTTCTTCATCCGTCAGATCCACAAGTTTGAGGAGGTGAGGTCTGGGTGGGAGAGCTGTGTAGCTCTGTAGGAAACATGGGGCTGTCATTGGGCTGTGCAGGCCCTCGAGGGTCCACACTTGTGTGAGACAGCTGTGTCATCCCATGCTGGACTTAGCCCTGGCTCTGCAAGGCACTGGGCAAAGGCAGGTGTTCTAAGCAGCCGCTGCTGGCCTTTGAGGAATGGCATGTTTTTGTGAGAAGTGCTCAGTTGAGCCACAGTGGAAAAGGAGGGGAGTTTTACTGTCCAGGGATGCTGATTCCATTGTCCCGGTCAGTAACACAACCAAAATCCTATCTCTAACTTCATAACTATGGCTCTAGAAATGGCCTCAGAGATTTCTGGAGCATAGATGGCTTCAGCATTGAGCTTGGCCAGGTGGTGACATTCTGTCACTGCTCCACTCTCTCCCAGTGGAGGTTGTTCTGCACTGGAAACTCAGAGGGCAGGATTCTGAGATTTGGGGATTAAATACAGGGTTGTGATACCACTGCTACAAGTTTGCATCCTCCCTTCTCCTCATATCTTCCTCTGCTGTCTTGGAGAGGAGAGAGTTCTACTTATTCCCCTTCTGCTTGACACACTGTATTTGCTCGAGAGCTCTCTTGTCAGAGAGTTGGAGAGGAAGGAGTTAAGAGGTGATGGATAAGGTCTGCTGGGGGGAGCAGCAGTGTGTATCAATCACTGTGTATTTTTCTGACCTTTGCTTTCTCTAATTCCAGCTGAACCGAACATTGAAGAAGATGGGCCAGAGACCGTGATGTGGATGCAGTGCAGGCCTGGGCAGAGAAGTGGGTGGGAGAGACTATTCTCTGTCTTGAGGGAGGGGAGCTCAGAGTTCTGGCATTTCTGGAATCTCCTGTGACTCAGAAGGTATTTTGTATTTAAATATGCAGACTTGTTTGGTTCAAACTATCCTGCAAAGGACAAGACGTCTAATAAATTAGTGGAATTTTCTGTTGAGCATTTGTACTCATTTATTTTTCCTCTGTGGGAGAATATAACTGCATCTGGAGACATGGGCAGCTGCTGTTGGCTTGGTGCTCTTGTTGGTGCATGTTGATGGTAGCAGTAGGAAGCAGGTCTGTTTAGGTGCTCTGTACATTCACCGTGCACAGCAAATAGGGAAGGCTGCAGAACTGATTGACAGGAACAAAATGAGCTGTTCTACAGTGTCTTCACAGGACTATGGAAAGAGATGTAAGCTAATGCTATTCCTTAGCTTTTTCCCCATGCAGTGAATAGACCTATGTTCTTAGAAGGTTGCATTTTTGCCTTTCCTCCCCTCTATTTTATTTGCTATGGAGTAGAAATGCTCCAAAGTGGATTGTCATGTTTTTAAAGGTGAGGGGAGAATTTTTGTAAACATTGAACCAATATTAACTAGTCATCTCATGAAATGTCCTTGCTGGAGGTTGTGTTTTATTTCAGCAGAAGTGGTGCCCGAGACCTGGCCATTAATTTAATTGAGCTCAGTTTCTCTGGAAAACTTCCCAAGGGCCTTTAATTTACTAAAACCCTTTAAATGCAAATTTTCCCTGCTCTCTCCCTGCAAATTGTAGTGCCTTGAAAAAAGGGAAGAAAAAAAGTTGGAAATGAGTTAATGTAAAAGGGAATCAAGGACCTGCAATTATTGGGGAAGAGAATGCAAAGAATGAATCGCATCCCTCCACACCCTCTCTCCCTTTTGCCATCTTTAAATAGTTTGGTGTTTGAGTGGTAGAAGCAGGTGCAAGAGGAAAACCTGCATGTGTAATAGAAAGCTACACAAAGTGTGTTTCAGATACACCATCTGCCTCTTTGTACCTCTCCCTCTCATTCCTTCCCACTGAGAGAGGTGTCCTAGCTGTCCAGTTTGGCTCTGTGTGTGATTCTGTTTAAACAAAGGGAATAATTAGCCTTTGTTGCATTATATTCTGTGTTTGAATGAGGGTCAGATTTCCAGTGTCCTAGATACTGCTCAAAAGTAAACTCTGTTTCCCATCACAGAGTAACTCGGGCGGGCAGGGTACAGGCAACACAGTGAGATTAAAAGAGCAATTTCTGTTTGCTGCCTAGCTGCTGGTGTTGGTGTTATGGATGCTAGGAGCTCACCGTCTCCAGTTCTGAAGGGTTTGAGGCAGCCGTATCATTAAGAAATTAAAGGATTGAGATGTCACTGCATTGCAGCAGCCCATGGGGAGCTGTGTTCATATCAAGCGGAATCTGCTTCTTTTTGATTTTAGGGCTGGCACTTTTCCTTCTGTGTGTTTGCCAACAGCAGCACAGTAAACATACCTGTCAACAGCAACTGCCCTACTTTCTTACTATCCAAAGGCTGTCTTTCCCAGGAAACGCTCAGGTGGATGTGATACACAATATGAGAACCCTGGCAGGTATCTCCATGATCAGTTCTAGTTCACAGCATAGCAAAAGAATCCAGCGTGTTGCTGGGATTTTAATATCTGCTTGGCATGTCGGAATTACAGATTTTTAATGCATATCTGTATCATCTGAAACACTCCAGTGGTTACAGGCTGTTCTCAGGTCTGTGAATATGCTGCTGCTTTGTTTCCGTCTGCCAGAGCAGCTTCCAAAGGGTGCACAGAGACCATGCACTGATCTCCCTGGCTCCGCGCCCTCTCGGAGGGACTGCCGAAGGTTAACTGAGCAGGACTGGCACTTGGTGGAACGAAGCCAGGAGGAGCTTGCAGCTCTCGCTGGGTGGAAAGATGGGCTCAGCGAGCTGCGGTGCCTGGCACTGCTTGAAGCTGGAGGAATGCAGGGTGTTCAGCAGCATCAACAGAGCCCCGCTGGTGCTGGGAAGGCGCTCCGGAGGGAGGTGGGGGTGGCTCGGGCTCGAGCCTCACTGGCTGCAGCAGGGTTTGGTGAGTGGAAGTGGTTCTGGACAAAATGGTTTTGTTGGAGGGAACCACAGGGTTTAAGTACAGGGTCATGTGCTCTGTGTCTCTGTCTCTGACCTACAGTTGTAAAGGGATGAGTGTAATTATGGAACCTGGAAAATTCCAAGAAAAAAACAATAAAACCTCCCTCATCCTGCTGTCCCTTAGGATACAGCAGGAAGACTGGGCAGATTCGGGGATGCCGAATAACAAGCTCAGTCATTACAAAACCGACACAATGTTTCATTTCCTTTTTTGCTTACAGAGTAGTTTTTCTTGTGATTTACGCCACAGCTTATCTTGGGCACTGAGTGGGGAGATTGCACAAACCAGTCAGAGAATTTATTTTTCACTTGTTACAGTTCTGGGGCCGTAGAATGATAGAATGAACAGTGGAGTCTAAGAAAGAGGGTACTACTCATGAAATCTGAGGGAACGACAGAGTGTAGAGCCCATACAAAATAACTGCAGAGAATGGAATCTTAAAGATTTGGAACTGGCAGCAATAAGCTCAATATCAGTGCGATGGTTTGGTCTTCCACAGAGGTAGCTGTTGGAGGTGAAAAGATATCTAAGCCAAATAAAGTAGCCTTTAACAGTGTGCTTCCCCCCCTTGTCAAACCATCCCCCGAGCGTGCACACCAGCTCTCGTGACAATGCATCGCCCCGATGCTGTGGGTTCCTGAGATTGTATCGCACTCTTCCTCCGCTTCTTCCAGGGCTTCCTGAGAAGCGCTGCCTGTGACTCCAAGTGTCTTGATCTTCAAAGCTCTCCTTGGCCCTGAGCCTACCCTGGGAGCCAGCTAGGTCCCAGATGTACTCCATTGCCACGGCTTATGCCCTTCGGACTGCTGAGAGCTGCTTCTGCCTGGAGCAGCCTCTGTCTAAGCCCGAGAGGCTTTCAGAAATCAGGTTGCGTAGTGGTTTTTAATCTAGTTGAATTCAAGTTGTATTCAGGCCCAACTCTTTCCCCTAGGTGGGTGCTCTCCCCAGCAGGCCGCTCTGCTCCCCGGGAAGCGCGGAGCCCGGGAGCTTCCGCGGCGTGTCCGGGCCCCGCCCCCGGAGCCCCGCCCCGGGAGGCCCCGCCCCC